>NC_073627.1:95487829-95790859 GCF_029407905.1 Bubalus kerabau | reverse complement strand
TGCAAAAGTAGGAAGTCAAGAAACACCTGGAGTAACAGGCAAATTTGGCCTTGGAATACAGAATGAAGCAGGGCAAAGGCTAACAGACTTTTGTCAAGAGAACTCACTGGTCATAGCAAACACCCTCTTCCAACAACACAAGAGAAGACTCTACACATGGACATCACCAGATGGGCAACACCAAAATCAGATTGATTATATTCTTTGCAGCCAAAGATGGAGAAGCTCTATACAGTCAGCAAAAACAAAACCAGGAGCTCACTGTGTCTCAGATCATGAACTCCTTATTGCCTAATTCAGACTTAAGTTGAAGAAAGTAGGGAAAACCACTAGAACATTCAAGTATGACCCAAATCAAATCCCTTATGATTATACAGTGGAAGTGAGAAATAGATTTAAGGGACTAAATCTGATAGACAAAGTGCCTGAAGAACTATAGACAGAGGTTCATGACATTGTACAGGAGTCAGGGATCAAAACCATCCCCATGGAAAAGCAATGCAAAAAAGCAAAATGGCTCTCTGGGAAGGCCTTACAAATAGCTGTGAAAAGAAGAGAAGTGAAAAGCAAGGGAGAAAAGGAAAGATATACCCATTTGAATGCAGAGTTCCAAAGGATAGCAAGGAGACATAAGAAAGCCTTCCTCAGTGATCAATGCAAGGAAATAGAGGAAAACAACAGAATGAGAAAGAGAAGAGATCTCTTCAAGAAAATTGGAGATACCAAGGGAACATTTCATGCAAAGATGGTCTCAATAAAGGACAGAAATGGTAGGGATCTCACAGAAGCAGAAGATATTAAGAAGAGGTAGAAAGAATACATAGAATAACTGGACAAAAAAGATCTTCACAACCCAGGTAATCATGATGGTATGATCACTCACCTAGAGCCAGACATCCTGGAATGCAAAGTGAAGTGGGCCTTAGAAAGCATCACTACGAACAAAGCTAGTGGAGGTGACGGAATTCCAGTTGAGCTGTTTCAAATCCTGAAAGATGATGTTGTGAAAGTGCTGCACTCAATATGCCAGCAAATTTGGAAAACTCAGCAGTGGCCACAGGACTGGAAAAGGTCAGTTTTCATTCTGATCCCAAAGAAAGGCAATGCCAAAGAATGCTCAAACGACCGCACAACTGGACTCATGCCACACGCTGGTAAAGTAATGCTCAAAATTCTCCAAGTCAGGCTTCAGCAATACTTGAACCATGAACTTCCAGATGTTCAAGCTGGTTTTAGAAAATGGACCAGAGGAACCAGAGATCAGATTGCCAACATCCCCTGGATCATCGGAAAAGCAAGAGAGTTCCAGAAAACATCTATTTCTGCTTTATTGACTATGCCAAAGCCTCTGACTGTGTGGATCACAATAAACTGTGGAAAATTCTGAAAGAGATGGGCATACAGACCACCTGACCTCCCTCTTGAGGAACCTGTATGCAGGTCAGGAAGCAACAGTTAGAACTGGATTGGAACAACAGACTGGTTCCAAATAGGAAAGGAGTACGTCAAGGCTGTATATTGTTACCCTGCTTATTTAACTTATATGCAGAGTACATCATGAACAATGCTGGGCTGGAAGAAGAACAGCTGGAATCAAGATTGTCAGGAGAAATATCAATAACCTCAGATATGCAGATGACACTACCCTTATAGCAGAAAGTGAAGATGAACTGAAAAACCTCTTGATGAAATTGAAAAAGGAGAGTGAAAAAGTTGGCTTAAAGCTCAACATTCAGAAAACTAAGATCATGGCATCTGGTCCCATCACTTCATGGAAAATAGATGGGCAAACAGTGGATACAGTGTCAAACTTCATTTTGGGGGGCTTCAAAACCACTGCAGATGGTGATTTCAGCCATGAAATTAAAAGATGCTTACTCCTTGGAAGGAAAGTTATGACCAACCTAGACGGCATATTAAAAAGCAGAGACATTACTTTGCCAACAAAGGTCTGTCTGGTCAAGGCTATGGTTTTTCCAGTGGTCATATATGGACATGAGAGGTGGACTGTGAAGAAAGCTGAGCACAGAAGAATTGATGCTGTTGAACTGCAATATGGAGAAGACTCTTGAGAGTCCCTTGGACTGCAAGGAGATCCAACCAGTCCATCCTAAAGGAGATCTGCCCTGGGTGTTCATTGGAAGGACTGATGCTGAAGAAGAAACTCCAATACTTTGGCCACTTCATTAGGAGAGTTGACTCATCGGAAAAGACTCTGAAGCTTGGAGGGATTGGGGGCAGGAGGAGAAGGGGACGACAGAAGATGAGATGGCTGGATGGCATCACCAAATCGATGGATGTGAGTTTGGGTAAACTCTGGGAGTTGGTGATGGACTGGGAAGCCTGGCGTACTGCGGTTCATGGGGTCGCAAAGAGTCAGTCACGACTGAGTGACTGAACTGAACTGAACTGAAGCATCTGTTATAATTAGATTCAATTGAGTGACAAGAAACCCATACAAAGTTACTGAAACAAGACAACAGAAGTTTCCTCCCTCACATGAAGTAGTCAGGGAGATAGGCATCTCAGCTGATACAATGGCTCTTTTCATCTCATTTTTATGCCATCGTTCCTAGGAAGTGGTGCTTCTACTCATGATTCAAAATGGCTGCTAGGACTCCACACACCAAAGCTGTGTTCCAAGCAGGAGAATGGAGGAAGAAACAAGGAGTTTTGTGAATGCTCCCTTTAAAATACACCTGCCAAGCAGCACCCATCTTACATCTGTTGGATTGGGTTTACCCATAGCTTCACTGAGCTTCCAGGGAAACTTTTCAAAAGCATTGGAGTCATAAAAGTTCCTTAGACTTGAAATGAAAAATAGTGGTTTTAAGGAAGTTAAGTGTATTGTATAAAAAAAAAAAAATCAAGGAAAAAAAGGTATGTGACCCTCTGGTATTCATAGTCTTTGATATGTTAGGAGAATAAACAGATTAAAGTCAGATAATATAAAGAGAAGCAGAAAGAAGGGAGGGAAAATGTGTTGTTTCCACAAGAAAACTAAGTTTTCATTCTCTGAGTCTCTGCATAATTGAATTGGGGTATACTCATGCAAGAACAAAATGGTAACTCCTAAATAAGTATAATGTTGGAATAAGCAATCATAGTTTGGTCAATATATATTTAGATTATTACATTACATAATTTCTGTCAAATTCAATATTGTAATAATTTCTTACAACTTAATACATTCCAGATTTGAGCAAAAATCGTAGCACAAGTAGATGCCTAGTAAATACATATTAACTGAAGAATTGAGTAAATGGAAATTATACACATACACACACACAGACATGTTTGTTGACATCATGACTTTAATAAAACATTTTGTCACATGCTAATTAGCAAGTGTTTATGAAGCTTCTCTAGTACGTAGAGTGTAGTTAATGGATGGTAAGAAAATAGAAGAAAATATAATACATGGTTAATACTATTCTGAATCCTAAAACTGATCACCTGAGGAATACTTTAAAACCAATGTCAGGAGATGAATAATATCACCAGTCCCATCTTCTGCCACTAGCTTTCTAAGATAAGTGCCAACAGGCACGCAAGAACCAATACACAGTTAAATGGAAATAAACAGGGTACAGAAAATGTAGTCTGTTTACTAATGTCTGGCCATTTTTTGACCAGAATCCACAGATTCCCATCAACTTGAACCACATAGTGTTGCCTATCTGCAAAGGCTTTTTTATACTGCCCATGGTGGTAGGAACTTTTCTTTCTATGATTACGCTCTCAGCATCGCAAGAGGTTTACAATGGTTCCCAATGAAAGCAAATAATCAGGATTCATAATATAGGTTAAAGTCATCTCCAAAGAAAGTCTTCCCCTGCCCTTGGTTTATACTTCCAGGCACTCTTGCAACAGTGCCCACTGCTTTACTGGTCCCGAAAATACCTTAGAAAGCTTATGACTTGAACTTTCAACTTTGCCCCCGCCCCCCGCCCCCACCCCGCTACCTCAGCTCTTTGACAAACCATGTAGAGTCACAATCTCCTTTCTGCCACTTTAAAGAGGTATAGGACAAAGCTAGGAACTGAACACAGAGCAAATGATCTAGGGAGCCTGAATCAAAGTCCTCTATACACATGGCCCTGATTAACAGCACCTTTGTCTGATGCATAGGACAACCCAAGTGCAACATATGAGTCAACCGCACTCTAGAAATGGCTTCTGCGTCTCCTGCAGCCTGATACTATGATTCCATTGTGGTCGCTCCAAAAACCCTAATGCAGACTCTGTGGATTCTTCTCTTTACTATGTGGTTTGAAGCCAGGCAGAGGGGAGGAGATACTAGAAAGAAAAATTGCCCAGTGCACCATGACAGCTGTATAATTAGGCAAGGCAGGCTGGTGCTTACAGCATTTGTCATTCAGCAATTGTTCACACTCCAGGTTCCCTAGCCAGGTGCTCTGAACAATGAGGTGATGATAATATCTTTATGTGACCTGAGCCCAGAGAACATTCAAATTCAAATAGGCCAGGTTGAATCCCTAGTGGAGTAAGATGAGGTCTGCATTATTTTTTTAGTGTTCACCAGCCAATGTGCTATAAAAGTGAAATGGGGTTTGTTAGCAAATTTTGGACATCACTAAAACAATATTCAAGGAAAAAATTGATATATTTTGCCTCCAAAATTTGGAGCTCAAGATGCACGGCTCTATTTGTAAAAAGAGGGATGGAGGTTTGTGACATTGTACAGAAGGCAGGGATCAAGACACCCCTCAAAAAAAGAAATACAAAAAAATAAAATGTCTGTCTGAGAAGGCCTTACAAATAGCTGTGAAAAGAGAAGCGGAAAGGAAAGATATACTCATTTGAATGCAGAGTTCCAAAGAATAGCAAGAAGAGGTAAGAAAGACTTCCTCAGCAATCAATGCAAAGAAATAGAAGAAAACAATAGAATAGGAAAGATTAAAGATCTCTTCAAGAAAATGAGAGATACCAAGGGAATATTTCATGCAAAGATGGGCTCAATAAAGGACAGAAATGGTATGGACCTAACAGAAGCAGAAGATATTAGGAAGAGGTGGCAAGAATGCACAGAAGAACTGTACAAAAAAGATCTTCATGACCCAGATAATCATGATGGTGTGATCACTCACCTAGAGCCGGACATCCTGGAATGTGAAGTCAAGTGCGCTTTGGAAGTATCACTATGAAAAAAGCTAGTGGAGGGGATGGAATTCTAGGTTAAGTTCACTTCAGTTCAGTCACTCAGTCATGTACAACTCTTCGAACCCCATGAATCCCAGCACACCAGTCCTCCCTGTCCATCACCAACTCCTGCAGTTTAACCAAACTCATGTCCCTTGAGTCAGTGATGCCACTTAACCATCTCATCCTTTGTTGTCCCCTTCTCCTCCTGTCTTTAATTTTTCCCAACATCAGGGTATTTTCAAATGACTCAGCTCTTCATATCAGGTGGCCAAAATCCTAGACTTTCAGCTTAAACAACAGTCCTTCCAATGAACACCCAGAACTGATTTCCTTTAGGATGGACAGGTTGGATCTCCTTGAAGTTCAAGGGACTCTCAAGAATCTTCTCCAACATCACAGTTCAAAAGCATCAAGACTTCTGTGCTCAGCTTTCTTTATAGTCCAACTTTCACACTGATACATGACTACTGGAAAAATCATAGCCTTGATTAGATGGACCTTTGCTGACAAAGTAATGTCTCTGCCTTTTAATATGCTGTCTAGATTGGTCATAACTTTCCGTCCAAGGAGTAAGCATCTTTTAATTTCATGTCTGCAGTCACCATCTGCAGTGATTTTGGAACCCCAAAAATTAAAGTCTGACACTGTTTCCACTGTTTCCCCATCTATTTCCCATGAAGTGATGGGACTGGACGCCATGATCTTAGTTTTCTGAATATTGAGTTTAAACCAACTTTTTCATTCTCCTCTTTCACTTTCATCAAGAGGCTCTTTTCTTCTTCTTCACTTTCTGCCGTAAGAGTGGTGTCATCTGCATACCTAAGGTTATTGATATTTCTCCTGGCAATCTTGATTCCAGCTTGTGCTTCATCCAGCCCAGCATTTCTCATGATGTACTCTGCATATAAGTTAAATAAGCAGGGTAACAATATACAGCCTTGACGTACTCCTTTTCCTATTTGGAACCAGTCTATTGTTCCATGTCCAGTTCTAACTGCTGCTTCCTGACTTGCATACAGGTTTTTCAAGAGGCAGGTCAGGTGGTCTGGTATTCCCATCTATTTCAGAATTTTCCACAGTTTATTGTGATCCACACAGTCAGAGGCTTTGGCATAGTCAATAAAGCAGAAATGGATATTTTTATGGAACTTTTTGCTTTTTTGATGATCCATGGGATGTTGGCAATTTGATCTATGGTTTCTTTAACTTTTCTAAAACCAGCTTGAACATCTGGAAGTTCATGGTTCATGTATTGCTGAAGCCTGGGTTCAAGAATTTTGAGCATTACTTTAGATAGCATATTCAAAAGCAGAGATATTACTTTGCCAACAAAGGTCCATCTAGTCAAGGCTATGGTTTTTCCAGTGGTCATGTATGGATGTGAAAGTTGGACTGTGAAGAAAGCTGAGCACAGAAGAATTGATGCTTTTGAACTGTGGTATTGGAGAAGACTCTTGAGAGTTCCTTGGACTGCAAGGAGATCCAACCAGTCCATTCTAAAAGTTATCAGTCCTGGGTGTTCTTTGGAAGGAATGATGCCAAAGCTGAAATTCCAATACTTTGGCCACCTCATGCGAAGAGTTGACTCACTGGAAAAGACTCTGATTCTGGGAGGGATTGGGGGCAGGAGAAGAAGGGAAAGACAGAGGATGAGATGGCTGGATGGCATCACCGACACGATGGACAGGAGTTTGGGTCAACTCCAAGAGTTGGTGATGGACAGGGAGGCCTGACATGCTGCAATTCATGGGGTCGCAAAGAGTCAGACACGACTGAGTGACTGAAATGAACTGAACTGAACTGACATTAGTCCAGTTGTGCGGTAGTTTGAGCATTCTTTGGCATTGCCTTTCTTTGGGATTGGAATGAAAACTGACCTTTTCCAGTCCTGTGGCCACTGCTGAGTTTTCCAAATTTGCTGGCATATTGAGTGCAGCACTTTCACAGCATCATCTTTCAGGATTTGAAATAGCACAGCTGGAATTCCATCACCTCCACTAGCTTTGTTCATAGTGATACTTCCTAAGGCCCACTTGACTTCTCATTCCAGGATGTCTGGCTCTAGGTGAGTGATCACACCATCATGATTACCCAGGTCATGAAGATATTTTTTTTATAGTTCTTCCATGTATTCTTGCCACCTCCTCTTAATATCTTCTGCTTCTGTTAGGTCCATACCATTTCTTTTATTGAGCCCATCTTTGCATGAAATGTTCCCTTGGTATCTCTTATTTTCATGAAGAGACCTCTAGTCTTTCCTATTCAATTTCTTCTATTTCTTTGCATTGATTGCTGGGGAAGGCTTTCTTACCTCTCCTTGCTATTCTTTGGAACTCTGCATTCAAATGGGTATATCTTTCCTTTTCTCCTTTGCTTTTTGCTTCTCTTCTTTTCACAGCTATTTGTAAGGCCTCCCCAGACAGCAATTTTGCTTTTTTTGTATTTCTTTTTCTTGGGGATGATCTTGATCCCTGTCTCCTAAACAATGTCAAGAACCTCCAGCCATAGTTCATCAGGCACTCTGTCTATCAGATCTAGTCCCTTAAATCTATTTCTCACTTCCACTGTATAATCGTAAGGGATTTGATTTAGGTCATACCTGAATGGTGTAGCAGTTTTCCACACTGTTTTCAATTTAAGTCTGAATTTGGCAATAAGGAGTTCATGATCTGAGCCACAGTCAGCTCCTGGTCTTGGTTTTGCTGACTGTATAGAGCTTCTCCATCTTTGGCTGCAAAGAATATAACCAATCTGATTTCGGTATTGACCATCTGGTGATGTCCATGTGTAGAGTCTTCTCTTGTGTTGTTGGAAGAGGGTGTTTGCTATGACCAGTGAGTTCTCTTGACAAAAGTCTATTAGCCTTTGCTCTGCTTCATCCTGTACTCCAAGGCCAAATTTGCCTGTTACTCCAGGTATTTCTTGACTTCCTATTTTTTCATTCCGGTCCCCTATAATGAAAAGGACATCTTTTGGGGGTATTAATTCTAAAAGGTCTTTTAGGTCTTCATAGAACTGTTCAACTTCAGCTTCTTCAGCGTTATTTGTCAGGGCATATACTTGGATTACCATGACAGGAGTGGTGCCTGCACAACGGCACAGGAGCGGCAGCTGTGGAAAGGCACAGGAGCTACCCCACGTCCAAGGAGTGGTCAGGCGTCGCTACCCCACACCCAAGCTCAAAGGTGGCGGCCGATTGGAGCTACCCCACGTCCAAGGTAAGAAGCAGCAGCTGCGCTTTACTGGTCCAGCCTTGAAGAGATACCCCACGTCCAAGGTAAGAGAAACCCAAGTAAGACAGTAGGCTGTTGGAGAAGGCATCAGAAGGCAGACAGACTGAAATCACAATCACAGACGACTAGCCAATCTGATCACATGGACCACAGGTTGCCTAACTCAATGAAACTAAGCCATGCCATTTGGGGCCACCGAAGATGGAGAAGTCATGGTGGAGAGGTCTGACAGAATGTGGTCCACTGGAGAAGTGAATGGAAAACCACTTCAGTATTATTGCCTTGAGAAACCCATGAACAGTATGAAAATGCAAAATGATAGGATACTGAAAGAGAAACTCCCCAGGTCAGTATGTGCCCAGTATACTACTGGAGATTAGTGGAGAAATAACTCCAGAAAGAATGAAGCAATGGAAACAAAGCAAAAACAACACCCATTTGTGGATGTGACTGGTGATAGAAGCAAGGTCTGATGCTGTAAAGAGCAATATTGTATAGGAACCTGGAATGTTAGGTCCATGAATCAAGGCAAATTGAAAGTGATCAAATAGGAGATGGCAAGAGTGAACATCAACATTCTAGGAATCAGCGAACTAAGATGGACTGGAATGGGTGAATTTAACTCAGATGACCATTATATCTACCACTGTGGGCTGCTGGTGCTGCTGCTAAGTCACTTCAGTCCTGTCTGACTCTGTGCGACCCCATAGATGGCAGCCCACCAGGCTCCCCTGTCCTGGGATTGCCTGGGATTCTCCAGGCAAGAACACTGGAGTGGGTTGCCATTTCCTTCTCCAATGCATGAAAGTGAAAAGTGAAAGTGAAGTCGTTCAGTCGTGTCTGACTCTTAGCGACCCCATGGACTGCAGCCTACCAGGCTCTTCCATCCATGGGATTTTCCAGGCAAGAATACTGGAGTGGGGTGCCATTGCCTGTGGGCAGGAATCCCTTAAAAGAAATGGAGTAGCCATCATAGTCAACAAAAGATCCAAAATGCAGTACTTGGATGCAACCTCAAAAATGACAGGAATTCCAGATGAGCTATTTCAAATCCTAAAAGATGATGCTATGAAAGTACTGCAGTCAATATGTCAGCAAATTTGGAAAATTCAGCAGTGGCCACAGGACTGGAAAAGGTCAGTTTTCATTCTAATCCCAAAGAAAGACAATGCCAAAGAATGCTCAAACTACCGCACAATTGCATTCATCTCACACACTAGTAAAGTAATGCTCAAAATTCTCCAAGCCAGGCTTCAGCAATATGTGAACTGTGA
Source organism: Bubalus kerabau (assembly GCF_029407905.1). Taxonomy (NCBI): domain Eukaryota; kingdom Metazoa; phylum Chordata; class Mammalia; order Artiodactyla; family Bovidae; genus Bubalus; species Bubalus kerabau. The sequence goes on along the minus strand of NC_073627.1, from coordinate 95,781,186 downwards.
ACTTCCAGATGTTCAAGCTGGTTTTAGAAAAGGCAGAAGAACCAGAGATCAAATTGCCAACATCCAATGGATCATTGAAAAAGCAAGAGAGTTCCAGAAAAACATCTTTTTCTGCTTTATTGACTATCCCAAAGCCTTTGACTGTGTGGATCACAATAAACTGTGGAAAATTCTGAAAGAGATGGGAATACCAGACCACCTGATCTGCTTCTTGAGAAACCTAAATGCATATCAGGAAGCAGCAGTTAGAAATGGATGTGGGACAACAGACTGGTTCCAAATATGAAAAGGAGTACGTCAAGGCTGTATGTTGTTACCCTGCTTGTTTAACTTCTATGCAGAGTACATCATGAGAAATGCTGGGCTGGAAGAAGCACAAGCTGGAATCATGATTGCTGGGGAGAATATCAATAACCTCAGGTATGCAGATGACACCACCCTTATGGCGGAAAGTGAACAAGAACTAAAGAGCCTCTTGATGTAAGTGAAAGAGGAGAGTGAAAATTTTGGTTTAAAGCTCAACATTCAGAAAACTAAGATCATGGGCATCTGGTCCCATCACTTCATGGCAAATAAATGAGGAAACAGTGGAAACAGTGGCTGACTTTAATGTTCTGGTCTCCAAAATCACTGTAGATTATGATTGCTGTCATGAAATTAAAAGATGCTTACTCCTTGAAAGGAAAGTTATGACCAACCTAGACAGCATATTAAAAAGCAGAGACATTACTCTGCCAACAAAGGTCCATCTAGTCAAGGCTATGGTTTTTCCAGAAATCATGTGTGGATGTGAGAGTTGGACTATAAAGAAAGCTGAGCAGTGAACAATTGATGCTTTTGAACTGTGGTGTTGGAGAAGACTCTTGAGAATCCCTTGAACTGCAAGGAGATCCAACCAGTCCATCATAAAGGAGATAAATCCTTAATGTTCATTGGAAGGACTGATGTTGAAGCTGAAACTCCAATACTTTGGCCACCTGATGTGAAGAGCTACTCATTTGAAAAGACTCTGATGCTGGGAAAGATTGAGGGCAGGAGGAGAAGGTGGCAACAGAGGATGAGATGGTTGGATGGCATCACTGACTCAAGGGACATGAGTGTGGGTAAACTCCAGGAGTTGGTGATAGACAGGGAGGCCTGGCATGCTACGGTTCATGGGGTCACAAAGAGTCAGACACAACTGAGTGACTGAACTGAACTGAATGCCATCTAATAGAAGAAGGGCTTCTCTGATGGCTCAGTGGTAATGAAGCTGCCTGCCAATACAGGGGATGCTGGTTCGATCACTGGGTGCAGAAGACCCCCTGGAGAAAAAACTGGCAACCTACTGCAGTATTCTTTCCCAGGAAATCCAGTGGACAGAGCAGCCTGGTATGCTACAGTCCCCGTGGTTGCAAAGACACAATTGAGTGACTAAACAGCAGCAACAACAGAAGAAAGGAGGAGCTTGTGTAAGAGTTCATGAATCTGTCTTAGCTTCTCCTGGCTCCCATTTACCCAAAAGAGAATATCTCCCATTGGTAATGTGATGATACATCATAATTTATGGTCATTTGTTAAATGGTTAAATACTAACAAAATGTTTATTTCTTGTTGTCCAGTCACTCAGTTGTGTCTGACTCTTTGCTACCCCCATGGACTGCAGCACACAAGGCTTCCCTGTCCTTCATCATCTCCCAGAGCTTGCTCAAACTCATGTCTGTTGAGTCAAGGATGCCCTCCAAACATCTTGTCCTCTGTCACTCCCTTCTCCTCCTGCCTTCTATCTTTCCCAGCATCAGGAACTTTCCCAATAAGTTGGCTCTTCATATCAGGTAGCCAAAATATTGGAGCTTCAGCTTCAGCATCAGTCCTTCCAATGAATATTCAGGGTTGATTTTCTTTAGGATTGATTGGTTGGATCTCCTTGCAGTTCAAGGGACTCTCAAGAGTTTTCCCCAACACCACAGTTCTAAACATTAATTCTTCAGTGCTCAGCCTTCTTTATGGTCCAACTCTCATATCCATACATGAATACTGGAAAAACCATAGCTTTGACTAGACAGACCTTTGTCAGCAGAGTAATGTCTCTCCTTTTTAATATGCTGTCTAGGCTTGTCATAGCTAAGGAGCAAGCATGTTTTAATTTCACGGCATCAGTCACTGTCCACTGTGATTTTGGAGCCCAAGCTAATAAAGACTGTCACAGTTTCTAGATAATACAGTGGCACAGGACCCATGTATTTGCCATGAAGTGATGGAACCAGATGCCATAATCTTTGTGTTTTGAATGTTGAGTTGTAAGCCAACATTTTCACTCACCTTTTTCACCTACATCAAGAGGCCCTTTAGTTCCTCTTTGCTTTCTAACCAGGGCTTATTTCCTCTTCTAGTTTTACAGAGAGGTGGCAGGAAAAGGTAAAAGTCATCAAGGAAGCTTCCTTAAGCCTTCTGCCTCCACTTGGCCTCTTCCCCCATGACTTTTCATGCTTCTGACACTCTGTGTTAGTCCCTCTTGAGCCCTTATCTCCTATGACACTCAGTGCATAGAAGAGAAGCTATTCCCTCAGTTTCTCACAGGTAAAATTGGCTTAATTCATGTCTGCACTTTACCTTCTTGTCGAAAAACCATATTGCCTTTTGAACTTATTTTCAATTTGTTTCCTTTCATGATGCTCTACCTTTACATGACCTACTGGTTGGAATCAAGGTTATTTTTTCTCTCATTTTCCTTCTTTTACTTTCAAGACCTCTCATCATGCCTTCATGCTCTGGACTTCCCAGGATACCTTATAGCAATGCCATATTTAATATTATCTACAAATATCTACAGATAATATCTGCTATTGACTGCTATACAAAGAGTGAACCCAGCTCACCCTGTTCTCTAAAATCTGTCCCTTTTCCACTCTCAGTGTTAAGCACACACAGCCTTTATTTTTACCACATGAACCTTGCATTTTTTTATCCCCCATTCCCTCCATGGCTGATGGGCATGGGAGTCAAGGCTGTCAATCAGATTCTCTCACCAAGGAATTTGGAAGGGCACAGAGGATGTTTGAAAATCTGAGATGGTGTCTAGAACTAGCTTCTATGAATTTGGGAGCTGTGGAGTACCTATTCACATAAAGAAGCAGACCTAGCCTGTTTAAAGAGAAATGGGAAAGTGTGAATAGATAATGTGATACGAGAGGCATGTAGCCTCAAAGAAAGCAAGGAAAGACCAGAGATCAACTGACTTGACCACATTCCAGTTTTTCCTCTAATCTTTACCAGGCCACTTTTCCTATACTTAGGATCTAGGAGATTCTCCCTGATCTAATCATCATTTCTAAGGTTTTCTTCATTATTCTCAGCTAATTTGACGTAGGAGTCTCTTGTTTCTTTTGATGTGGGGGGTGAAAGTTCTATTATTTGAAAAATTCCAAAGAGGAAATTGTCTTTCTTTTGAAAAATACCTTGATGAACTACTTGGATGGAAAAGTGAAATCCAAACACCTGGCTGGTGTTAAGGTAACAAAGGAAAATGCTTAACTACTCTGCACTAGCAGATTTTTTCTGAAGAAGAATTAATAAAAAGAAGAAGCAGAGGAAAGAATAAGAACAGCTATAAAGATCACTCAAGGCTGAAAGATTTCACAGAGTGCGTTTAAATTCCCCAGCGGTGAAGGTGTTCTCCCATTTTCAGCATGGTCACATTTAATGTTCAGATTGACACTCTCTACTGCTAAGGAAAGTTATGACCAATCTAGATAGCATATTAAAAAGCAGAGACATTACTTTGCCAACAAAGGTCTGTCTAGTCAAGGCTATGGTTTTTCCAGTGGTCATATATGGATGTGAGAGTTGGACTGTGAAGAAAGCTGAGCACGGAAGAATCGATGCTTTTGAACTGTGGTGTTGGAGAAGACTCTTGAGAGTGCCTTGGACTGCAAGGAGATCCAACCAGTCCATCCTAAAGGAGATTAGTCCTGGGTGTTCATTGGAAGGACTGATGCTGAAGCTGAAACTCCAATACTTTAGCCACCTCTTGTGAAGAGTTGACTCATTGGAAAAGACCCTGATGCTGGGAGGGACTGGGGGCAGGTGGAGAAGGGGACAACAGAGGATGAGATGGCTGGATGGCATCACTAACTCAATGGACATGAGTTTGGCTAAGCTCCAGGAGTTGGTGATGGACAGGAAGGCCTGGCATGCTGCGATTCATGGGGTTGCATAGAGTCGGACATGACTGAGCGACTGAACTGAACTGAACTGAACTGCTACAATGCAAACCCACCCCTTATCTACATTCTACCCTCCTGTCTTCCATACCTATGCATCCTTTGTTTGCATGTGAATTTTTAAAGAGATGGTGCTATGGGCTGATTTCACATCTACTTATTATGGTATGGACTCAATTTCTAGCAGCAGGAACCAAATGTAGAGGTAGGCATGACCTCTTGGTCTAATCTTTTCAATTCTACATAGTGTAAAACAGGGATTAAAGACTATTTTATTAGAATCCATAGAGCCTTGCCTCACATGTGCAGATGCAACAACTTTGACTCAGATATAGCCTCTCCTCTGCCTGCAAATTCATTTGTTTGCAAACTTATTAAGCATTTCTATATTTGATTCAAGTACGCATGGATATATAAATCTAACTTGAATGTAAAAGCAACACTCAAAACACATTACTCACAAAGGCTTTTGAGGTCTTCAGGTACAAAGCACTAGAGAAGAAAGAGGAAGAGTACAGCAGTTGAACTAATACACTCAGTGGCTCCATGAAATTGGAGCCAAGATATATTAGAATTGAGATTTCATTTTAAAAAGACTTTTTTTTTTTGCTTTCCAAAAAGATTCATGCTAGCTTTCCTTTAAATAACAAACTTATCTAATGCATTTAAAATACAAGATTTCATTTTGCACAATTGATTTACAAGTAACTTTTTAAGAATCCATCTATTGACTAAGGAGAGGTATATCTGTTATGCAAAGTACTATGCTTAAGTACGTTAAGGAATAATCGCAGTCCATTATTTCTTAGCCCATCATGTGGGTATTTATGTTTGTTTTGTTTTATATCTCCCCCCACCACCCGGCTTTGATTTACATTTACGAGACAATCGAGATGATGTGAAATGGTTTTTATTTTTATGAGCAAAAGGAACCGCACCAACCACAAGTAGCAGAACGCTGCCATGACTAAATTATGTAGGTCTCCCCAGTGGAATGAAAATTAAAAGGGCATTTTGTCCCTATTTCCATATCTTATGGTGAAGTCATGCCCTAAGGATGTCTACTGGACAACTCAATTACAAATATAAACTTGTGTTTGTGCCTACAGTTGTTACCAACCTAACTCGAAACCAATTTAAATGTATTAAACTTCAGTTAAACTTTGGAGGGTTTTTTTGTGGTTATACCCTAGCAACTGACATGACCCTAATTAATCAGTCAAAATAATAAAGAATGGTTCAATTCACCTCTTTTCATGACTCCATGAGAATATATCATGAGTGTTGAGTTGGGATTTAGATGTGCCCACCCTTACAATGCAGGAGACATGGACTCGATCCCTGGGTCAGAAAGTTCCCCTGGAGAAGGAAGTGGCAACCCACTCCAGTATTCTTGCCTGGAGAATTCCATGGACAGAGGAGCCTGTTGGGCTTCAGTCCATGAGGTCACAAAGAGTTAGACATGACTAAGCAACTAACACCCAGCACAACCCTTCCTAAAATAAAAGTAAAGTTAAAGACTATATCTCACTAGCTTCCATTTATCCAAAACTATCTATGTACATATTTAATCAACACAGCAAATATAACCCCATCACTGGTGCTACCCTACCTTGCCTGCCTGCACACATACACACACCACCTCTGTTACACCTGAGGGTATAAACTGGCAGTATTTGAGCCAAACCTAGCCCACAAATGAGCTTCGTTTGGTTTGTATGTCAGTAACCATACTGTTACAAAAGCCTGGGAATTAACATTTGAAAATTAGTACGTCACATAGAAAATCATATCTCTAGCTCTCTTAAGACATATGTTTCATGTGGTAACAATCAACTAGAGCTGAGATGCAAGGTCCCCTACAAACCCCCTTGGCTTTGCCACTGTCCCTACCATACCTCAAAACATGTCAAGTCCATATGGCACACTTAGTTTGCTGGCCCCTATAACCATTTGGGTTTGCAACTTCTATGCCCCAATGTTTCCCTGCTCTCTACTATACACTGAAATCAAGTTCTCCTTGAATTCACTAAAAGCTATGCTGCTTCAATCAGTGAGCCTCAGGAAATGCAAGTCCATGTTTTCACTTTCTGAACTTTCAAAAATCCAAAAATTTATCCCTATATGTAACTTTTGGCTCAGTGGTAAAGAATCACCCTGCCAAGCAGGAAACGTGAGTTTGATCCTTGGGTTGGGAAGATTCCCCGGAGGAAGAAATGGCAACCTTCTCCAGTATTTTAGCCTGGAGAATTCCATGGACAGAGGAGCCTGTGGGCTACAGCTCATGGAGTCACAAATAGTCAGACATGACTTACTGACTAAACAGCAGCAAACAACAATTTTAAGTCTTAAAACACAGGTGTGTGACGCTTAATGATTCTAACCATAAACTTATTTAGGTATCTTTTTTTCTGGCAACACGTTTTCATCTCCCTAAGTTGTTTATAGATCTCTTAAAAAAAATTAGAGATACCAAGGGAACATTTCATGCAAAGATGGGCACAATAAAGGACAGAAATGGTATGGACCTAACAGAACCAGAAGATATTAAGAAGAGATGGCAAGAATACACAGAAGAACTGTACCAAAAAGATCTTCACAACCAAGATAATCATGATGGTGTGATCACTCACCCTAGAGCCAGACATCCTGGAATGTGAAGTCAAGTGGGCCTTAGAAAGCATCACTATGAACAAAGCTAGTGGAGGTGATGGAATTCCTATTGAGCTATTTCAAATCCTGAAAGATGATGCTGTGAAAGTGCTGCACTCAATATGCCAGCAAATTTGGAAAACTCAGCAGTGGCCACAGGACTGGAAAAGGTCAGTTTTCATTCCAATCCCAAAGAAAGGCAATGCCAAAGAATACTCAAACTACTACAAAATTACACTCATCTCACACACTAGTAAAGTAATGCTCAAAATTCTCCATGCCAGGCTTCAGCAGTATGTGAACCATGAACTTCCAGATGTTCAAGCTGGTTTTAGGAAAGGCAGAGGAACCAGAGATCAAATTGCCAACATCTGCTGGATCATTGAAAAAGCAAGAGAATTCCAGAAAAACATCTATTTCTGCTTTATAGACTATGCCAAAGCCTTTGACTGTGTGGATCACAATAAACTGTGGAAAATTCTGAAAGAGATGGGAATACCAGACCACCTGATCTGCCTCTTGAGAAACCTATATGCAGGTCAGGAAGCACAGAACTGAACATGGAACAACAGACTGGTTCCAAATAGGAAAAGGAGTATGTCAAGGCTGTATATTGTCACCCGGCTTATTTAACTTCTATGCAGAGTACATCATGAGAAATGCTGGGCTGGATGAAGCACAAGCTGGAATCAAGATTGCCGGGAGAAATATCAAGAACCTCAGATATGCAGATGACACTGCCCTTATTGCAGAAAGTGAAGAGGAACTAAAAAGCCTCTTGATGAAAGTGAAAGAGGAGAGTGAAAAAGTTGGCCTAAAGCTCAACATTCAGAAAACAAAGATTGTGGCATCTGGTCCCATCACTTGATGGCAAATAGATGGGGAAACAGTGGAAACAGTTTCAGACTTTATTTTTGGGGGCTTCAAAACCACTGCAGATGGTGATTGCAGTCATGAAATTAAAAGATGCTTCTCAGATGACCATTATATCTTCTACTGCGGGCAGGAATCCCTCAGAAGAAATGGAGTGGCCATAATGGTCAACAAAAGAGTCCGAAATGGATGCAATCTCAAAAATGACAGAATGATCTCTGTTCGTTTCCAAGGCAAACCATTCAATATCACAGTAATCCAAGTCTATGCCCCAGCCAGTAACGCTGAAGAAGCTGATGTTGAACGGTTATATGAAGACCTACAAGACCTTTTAGAACTAACACCCAAAAACGATGTCCTTTTCATTATAGGGGACTGGAATGCAAAAGTAGAAAGTCAAGAAACACCTGGGGTAACAAGCAAATTTGGTCTTGGAATACGGAATGAAGCAGGGCAAAGACTGATAGAGTTTTACCAAGAAAATGCACTGGTCATAACAAACACCCTCTTCCAACAACACAAGAGAAGACTCTATACATGGACATCACCAGATGGTCAACACCAAAATCAGATTGATTATATTCTTTGCAGCCAAAGATGGAGAAGCTCTATACAGTCTGCAAAAACAAGACCAGGAGCTGACTGTGGCTCAGACCATGAACTCCTTATTGCCAAATTCAGACTTAAACTGAAGAAAGTAGGGAAAACCACTAGACCATTCAGGTATGACCTAAATCAAATCCCTTATGATTATACAGTAGAGGTGAGAAATAGATTTAAGGGCCTAGATCTGATAGATAGGGTGCCTGATGAACTATGGAATGAGGTTCGTGACATTGTACAGGAGACAGGGATCAAGACCATTCCCATAGAAAAGAAATGCAAAAAAGCAAAATGGCTGTCTGGGGAGGCCTTACAAATAGCTGTGAAAAGAAGAGAAGCAAAAAGCAAAGGAGAAAAGGAAAGATATAAACATCTGAATGCAGAGTTCCAAAGAATAGCAAGAACAGATAAGAAAGCCTTCTTTGGCGATCAATGCAAAGAAATAGAGGAAAACAACAGAATGGGCAAGACTAGGGATCTCTTCAAGAAAATCAGAGATATCAAAGGAAAATTTCATGCAAAGATGAGCTCGATAAAGGACTGAAATGGTATGGACCTAACAGAACCAGAAGATATTAAGAAGAGATGGCAAGAATACACAGAAGAACTGTACAAAAAAGATCTTCATGACCCAGATAATCATGATGGTGTGATCACTGACCTAGAGCCAGACATTTGGAATGTGAAGTCAAGTGGGCCTTAGGAAGCATCACTACGAACAAAGCTAGTGGAGGTGATGGAATTCCAGTTGAGCTATTTCAAATCCTGAAAGATGATGCTGTGAAAGTGCTGCACTCAATATGCCAGCAAATTTGGAAAACTCAGCAGTTGCCACAGGACTGGAAAAGGTCAGTTTTCATTCTATTCCCAAAGAAAGGCAATGCCAAAGAATGCTCAAACTACCGCACAATTGCACTCATCTCACATTCTGGTAAAGTAATGCCCAAAATTCTCCAAGCCAGGCTTCAGCAATATGTGAACCGTGACCTTCCTGATGTTCAAGCTGGTTTTAGAAAAGGCTTTAGAACCAGAGATCAAATTGCCAACATCCGCTGGATCATGGGAAAAGCAAGAGAGTTCCAGAAAAACATCTATTTCTGCTTTATTGACTATGCCAAAGCCTTTGACTGTGTGGATCACAATCAACTGTGGAAAATTCTGAAAGAGATGGGAATACCTGACCACCTGACCTGCCTCTTGAGAAATTTGTATGCAGATCAGGAAGCAACAGTTAGAATTGGACATGAAACAACAGACTGGTTCCAAATAGGAAAGGGAGTTCATCAAGGCTGTATATTGTCACCCTGTTTATTTAACTTATATGCAGAGTACATCATGAAAAACGCTGGACTGGAAGAAACACAAGCTGGAATCAAGATTGCTGGGAGAAATAGCTATAACCTCAGATATGCAGATTACACCACCCTTATGGCAGAAAGTGAAGAGGAACTAAAAAGCCTCTTGATGAAAGTGAAAGTGGAGAGTGAAAAAGTTGGCTTTAAAGCTCAACATTCAGAAAATGAAGATCATGGCATCTGGTCCCACCACTTCATGGGAAATAGATGGGGAAACAGTGGAAACAGTATCACACTTTATTTTTCTGTGCTCCAAAATCACTACAGATGGTGACTGCAGCCATGAAATTAAAAGACGCTTACTCCTTGGAAGGAAAGTTATGACCAACCTAGATAGCACAATCAAAAGCAGAGACATTACTTTGCCAACAAAGGTTCATCTAGTCAAGGCTATGGTTTTTCCTGTGGTCATGTATGGATGTGAGAGTTGGACTATGAAGAAGGCTGAGCGCCAAAGAATTGATGCTTTTGAACTGTGGTGTTGGAGAAGACTCTTGAGAGTCCCTTGGACTGCAAGGAGATCCAACCAGTCCATTCTGAAGGACATCGGCCCTGGGATTTCTTTGGAAGGAATGATGCTAAAGCTGAAACTCCAGTACTTTGGCCACCTCATGCGAAGAGTTGACTCATTGGAAAGGACTCTGATGCTGGGAGGGATTGGGGGCAGGAGGAGAAGGGAAAGACAGAGGATGAGATGGCTGGATGGCATCACTGACTTGATGGATGTGAGTCTCAGTGAACTCCGGGAGTTGGTGATGGACAAGGAGGCCTGGCATGCTGTGATTCATGGGGTCACAAAGAGTCAGACACAACTGAACAACTGATCTGATCTGATCTGATCTACTCCTTGGAAGGAAAGTTCTGACCAACCTAGATAGCATATTCAAAGGCAGAGACATTACTTTGCCAACAAAGATCTGTCTAGCCAAGGCTATGGTTTTTCCAGTAGTCATGTACAGATGTGAGAGTTGGACTATGAAGAAAATTGAGCACCGAAGAATTGATGCTTTTGAACTGTGGTGTTGGAGAAGACTCTTGAGGGTCCCTTGGACTGCAAGGAGATCCAACCAGTCCATTCTAAAGGAGATCAGTCCTGGGTGTTCTTTGGAAGGAATGATGCTAAAGCTGAAACTCCGGTACTTTGGCCACCTGATGCGAAGAGTTGACTCATTGGAAAAGACTCTGAAGCTCGAGGGATTGGGAGCAGGAGGAGAAGGGGATGACAGAGGATGAGATGGCTGGATGGCATCACCCACTCCATGGACGTGAGTTTGAGTGAACTCTGGGAGTTGGTAATGGACAGGGAGGCCTGATGTGCTGCAGTTCATGGGGTCACAAAGAGTTGGTCACGACTGAGCAACTGAACTGAAGGTGTTTTAATCCAATTGATTTAAAAAGTAATGTAATTATTTAAAATGATGCTCTTTTGCAAACTAATATGGAAATAGATAAAGAAGTCATTGTACTCATAGGTTAGTGTCTAGTTTGAAAAGTATGGGACTTTTGTGTGTTTAACAAAAGGTTAAAAAAAAGTTGATTGAAAATATGTATCAAAATGAATCATTTTGATATATGGCAAAACCAATACAATATTGTAAAGTTAAAAAATAAAATAAAATTAAAAAAAAAAATAAAAAAAATTCCCAGTTAAAGACTAAGAAGCTAAAATCAAACATCTGTTATCCATAGAATTTTACATGAAAGACATTTAAAAAAAATTAAAAAAAAAAGAAAATATGTAAAAGAAAGCCTGTATTAAGAAATGTGCTAGTTATGTTTGGGAAATTAAAGCTATTGTTTTTAGTAAAAACTCACTGCAATCAAATATTGGATACAGTCAGGGGATGCTAAGGTGTTATAACCATATACTTACAGCCAAAATGCACCTATATTATTGAAATTCCTGTATTCACAATAATAATAGTAATTTTGCTGCTGTGCCTCTGAAATGCACAACCCTTGATCCTTTCTTTTCCCATTGAAGCATTTGTTCTATGATGCATGATTTCCAGAGAGTTCTCCTATTGCTCCTTGGCAAAACATACTGTATTGGAGGATATGGTTTGCATCAAAAAATGTTATTTTTGCTCCAATTAGGGGTTGTAATATTTTATATTGAGCCTTCTCTGGCATATTCAAAGATGACTTATTGAGGAAATTTCATTTTTATGCAACTTTTAATGTTGTTATATACTTAGTAAAATACAACTAAATGACATAGTATTATCTGAGGAGCTCCAAGTCCCCTGGAAGTCATCTCCTTTGTTCTCACCAGACACATGGTGAGATGAACCATTATTATCCTATTTCAAATGAGGGAAGTAAGATTTTAAGTTATGTGTTCAGTTCATGTGGCAAATTAATGAAAGAAACAGATTCTGTGGAACAAAGGCAAATAATATATCTAGTTCTCTGTCTGGATTACCTATATATCTAAAATTCTGTAAATCATTTTTAAATAAATTTGTCTTTGTAGAGGGATACAGTTGTTGGTCCCACAGACTAGTGAAAAGAATGAAGAAATATTGGCTTGGAATGGAATCTAGCCATGTGAATTTAATCAGGATGGGGAACACATGTATACCTGTGGTGGATTCATTTTGATATTTGGCAAAACTAATACAATTATGTAAAGTTTAAAAATAAAATAAAATTTAAAAAAAAAATAATAATAATAATCTCTGTGTTCTCTCAGAAGCTCCACTACTTTGGCCACCTGTTGCAAAGAGCTGACTCATTGGAAAAGACCCTGATACTTGGAAAGATTGAGGACAGGAGGAGAAGCGGGCGACAGAGAATGACTTGGTTGTGTGGTATCATCAACTCAGTGGACATGAGTTTGAGCAAACTCTGGGAGACAGTGAAGAACAGAGAAGCCTGCTGTGCTATAGTCCAGGGAGTCTCAAAGAGCTGGACACAACTTAGCTACTGAACAACAGCTCTCAGTTATGTAGTGGGTGTGAGAATCATTCTTCATTAGTTTTGGCAAGACTTAAATTAGATGATATACCTGTTAAATCTCTTTGTTATAACAAGCCAACTTAAGATCAGTAGTTAGAGTAGTTATCTACCTACTGTTCAGTAGTTAGTTATCTTAACTACCTCACTAATTCTTAAATATGAGGATGTATCAGAACCACCCAGGGAGGCTTATTAAAATGCACATTACCAGGCTCCCTCCCCAGAGTGTCTTCTTCAGTATATCTGAGGCCTGAGAATTTGTATTACTACCACAGCAAAAATTTCAAAATGAAAACTAGTCAACCTTATTAGGTTTTTCACAGCAAAGGAAACCATAAACAAAATGAAAACACAGCCTACAGACTGGGAGAAAACATATGTAAATTATGTACCCGACAAAGGCTTAAAATCCAAAATATAAAAAAAGCTCATGCAGCTCAATAACAAAAAGTCAATTCACCCAATAAAAAATGAGCAGAAAATCTAAATAGACAATTCTCCAAAGAAGACATACAGATGACCATTAGGCATATGAAAAGATGCTCAAGCTCATCATTAATGATGAGAGAAATGCAAATCAAAACTACAATAAGTTATCACCTCACGTCAGTCAGAATGGCCATTATTAAAAAGTCTATAAATAAAAAAGTGTTGGAGATGGTGTGAAGAAAATGGAACCCTCCTACACTGTTGCTAGAAATGTAAATTGGTACAGCCACTTTGGAAAACAGTATGAAGGTTCCTTAAAAAACTAAAAATAGAGTTCCCATAAGGTCCTGCAATCCCATTCCTGGGCATATATCTGGACAAAACTCTAATTCAAAAAGATAGATGTACACTTATATTCATAGCAACACTGTTTACAATAGACAAAACATGGAAATAACCTAAATAAATATCCATTTACATGAATGGATAAAGATGATGTGATGTGTGTGTGTGTGTGTGTGTACACACATATACCTATAATGGAATACTGCTGCTGCTGCTGCTGCTAAGTCGCCTCAGTCGTGTCCAACTCTGTGCGACGCTATAGACGGCAGCCCACCAGGCTCCCCCGTCCCTGGGATTCTCCAGGCAAGAACACTGGAGTGGGTTGCCATTTCCTTCTCCAATGCATGAAAGTGAAAAGTGAAAGTGAAGGCGCTTAGTCGTGTCCGACTCTACTCAGTCATAAAAGATGAAATAATGCCAATTACAGCAACATGGCTGGACCTAGCCATTATCATACTAAGTGAAGTAAGTCAGAAAGACAAAGACAAATACCATATGACAGCACTTATATGTAGAATCTAAAATATGACACAAATGAACTTATCTGGGAAACACAGACAGACTCCCAGATATAGAGAGCATACTTATGGTTAGCAAGGTTGGAGGGTGGATGGTGATAGGCAGGGATGAATTGGGAGTTTGGGATTAGCAGATACAAACTATTATATATAAAATGAATAAAAAATGAAGTCCTACTATATATTAAGAGTACACTGAAGTATATTCAATAACCATTGTCATAAACATTTAGAAAATAATATGAAAAATAATATATATGTATAACTGAATCACTTTGCTCTACAAAAGAAATTAAAACAATGTTTTAAATTATACTTCAATAATTTTTTTAAAAGAATTTGAATTTCTAACAAGTTTCCAAGTGATGCTAATACATCAAGATCACTCACCTTGAGAACCACTGCTTTGACACTGTAGCTAAATCACACTAAATATAATGCTTGAGACATAGGCCCTCAGAAAAGTCATCATTATTTCACTGTTTATTGAAATCCAATGGACAAATACCAAATTACTTACAGGTCTTCAAAAGAAATTCTAATAAAAATAAGGATAAAAGAGCAATATCAGATGTACTGTAACTCCCATTTTCTTGAGTAAATCATTGATTCAGCTGAATAATGTTATTACCTGTCCAAAGCAATATGCTGACTTCACCACTGTTTTCTAATTCTGTTTCTATAAGTGATTCTGTGATGACCAATTCTGGTGATTCAATGGAACTCATAAAAGATAGGCCTATCTATTTTACTAAATATAGTTCTTTGATATGGGCATTTGGTTGCTTTTACATTCTATGAGTACATGAATAACTCTGGCATTCAGAAGTGATAGTATTCTCTGTTCCTAGATCAAATCAGAAAGCTGTGCACATTCAAATGAGTTTAAAAGAAAGAAGACCTGTCTGTCTCAAGTTAAAGTAAAGCATGACTAAGGCAGTGGAGGAATTATTTAACAACAGATCATCCTGGTAAAAATATTACTTCTGTAGCCATGCCAAGGTGAGTATCGGGTTAGGTTATCTGCAATTCAAGTGCCAGATGTGTGTGTGCCTGCCTGTGGGTGTGTGTGCATGTACGTGAACTCCCTTCTAGACAATAAACACTCCCAGCCATGACTTCACAGAGAGTTCTCCTTACACAGAGCAACATTAAGTAATGTTGCTCTCTGGGTAATGTTGTGCCCTCTTCATTCTTTCCCTGTCTTCTCTTGACACTCTCTGTCGAGCTAGCTACTGTTTTTCTCCAACCCACTAACTTTTCAATAAGTTTCCTGTCGTGCATTGGGATAGCAGTGTTCATGGAAAATTGCCTTGCCTGGGTGATGTGAGCCAACTCCCTCCCACCTTTCTAAAAAATAATTTAGAGACAAGTGCTTACAGTGCAAGAATTTACTCCAGAAGACTCCAAACCATTTGCTGACATTCTACAGTTTAATCCCAGCTTCAGTTTCATAACTGGCGCTCAAAGCAGAGAGATGCACAGAGATGCGTTCTTGAAAAAACACTTTGAGCTTTGCACTTGAAGATTTCAAAAACATTAACCAATGTACTCAAATTGCCTGGAGAGTATATGGAACACTAGTACAGTTTGCTCTATAAAGAACCTGGGATACGAGAGCCAAGAACAGTTCAATAACTTGTTGTGAAGGTAACAAAGATTGAAATCAGCATTTTCACAGGCACCTGTTATTGCTAAGAAAACCTGGAGAGTTCAACTAGTTCATTTTCCAGCCTCCACACAGGACTCTCTACAAAAGTGTCAATTTTGAAAAATACCTATTTTGGCCCCCATGTCAAGTTTTGTGATTGACGGTGCTTCAGCAAAATGACAATAAACTTAGCTAGCACATATACACTGCTTTAAGAACTGTGTTGTTGTTGTTGTTGAATCACTAAGTCAACTATTTATGACCACATGGGCTGTAGCCCGCCAGACTCCTCTGTCCATGGATTTCTCAGGCAAGAGTACTAGAGTGGGTTGCCATTTCCTTCTCCAGGGGATCTTCCGGACCCAGGGATTGAACCTGCATCTCCTACATTGCTCGCAGATTCTTTACCACTGAGCCACCAGGGAAGTTCATTTTAAGAATTTTACATGCATTAATTCATTAAAGTCACATAACAGGCCTGTGACTTAAGTTTTATTATCATCCCCACTTTTCCATTTGAGGAAGCTGAGACTCCCAGGGATCAGTAACTTGCTCAAGGTCACATAGTTTGTAAGTGACAGAGCCAGGATCTGAACACAAGAAATGTGGGTCAAGAGACTCTCACAGTGGAAGCTCCTTTGGACAGTGGAAAAACCACCCCCCACCCCTCAAATCCTTCCCAAACTGTATCATGGAAAAATATAATGAAATGCATTTACCCTAAGGCCGAAGCCCCAGTTGCTTCTTTTTTTTTTCACTGGATTGATGGTCAAATTCCAGCAATTTGTGGAATTCCTGAGAAGCAGCTAACAGAAACAACACCAACTGTCTAGAAACGACAGTGCTTCTGCCAGGTAACTGGTTAGCCTTTTGAACTCATTTCCTTAGGGCCTAAATTAAGGCAAAGGCTAGAGGTCACCAGACTTCCAGGCCACTGGTCCTCACACCCTCCCTTCTGGGTCGCACAGCCCTGGTGGTAAGAAGAACAGTAACAGCCACCAAGATGGAAAACAATTTTAAATTTATGTTTCACCAACAAAAACTCCATCTTCCTCAGACAATAGCTCCATTATCTGACCTGAAAACTCAATTTTGACCTTTGCAAAAATCAGACCAGTCCTTCCTGATTTTAGAATATGAGGAAGGGGTTGTGTCAGCAACATAATCAAGGAAAATCGGTGCTGTGTTCCATCATTCGTGCCTCCAAGATCATCTGCGGAGCTCAGCGTACCCAAAGAGACTTAAAGCTGCCCTCAGGCCTTGCCTTTGACACTAGGAACCATCAGAGAAATCACTTTTACTCAGACACTTATTCCACACATTTATTGAAATCCTAGGCCAGGCTAATGCTAAGCCAGTTAAGAGCTAACATCTACTCATGAAGGCATTCCAAGTTTATTCCTCTCTGTGCCTTGCTGTCTTCCAACCAGAAACAATACTTACCCTCAACTCCTTCCCAAAGATGGCATGCGGCTATCTAGGATAGGAAAAATGCAGGAAGGAAAGTTTGTGCAAAGCCCCAATCCTTAGAAATGCAAATGTCGCTGCCACAGTTCATAACACACACACACACACACACACACACACACACACACACACACAGAGTCTCTCTCTCTCTCCACCCCAACCAGCATCGCTCCCTTCCAAGGAGCCGGCCAAGACACAGACTCAGCAGGAGCACTGGTGTCTCCAGCTAATGGCCCGCTTTAATTCCTCTCTTCCCTGAACACTTTTAAACTTTTTTTTCTGGAGTCAACCCAAGCTGGGCAGAATTTCCAGATCCATGGAGGTGCAGCATGCAAGCAGCCCATTTCCTGACAACGCTGCAAAGCTTCAGGGAACACATTTTGTTATTTCCACATTTATGAGTCCAGTTGAAGCCTTGAGCCTGACTCCTGACCAGGCCGCTCCCACCTGGGAGTCCTGCAGGGATTGGGGATGGGGGAAGAGGGGAGAACAGTGCTAACAAAGGAAGGGGCATGCGCTGAAGAATTAATAAAAAGAAAGTTTCCAATGGCTGCTTAGACAGAAACACTGGCATCCGAGGGGGTCTCTAAAAGGGACTGAGGTGTGAAGACCATTTTCCAAGCCCTGTTCAAGGCTCTTCCCATGATAATGTTCTGGCATTAGTGCAAAGAAAGCAAACTTGTGAGAAATGTGTTTCATTCTCTAAATGAACTCTTTCTTTTTTAAAGCAATCTAAAAGAAGCAAATGGACTCCACAGTATTTCAACAATAATAAAACTGCTCAGCACTTAATATATACACAATATTGTGCTAGGCCCTGGTGGATGGTACAAATAAAAAAGTAACTGGGGAAATTATTTTTTAATAGCTCTAAGGTGTCAGACAATGTGTTAGCCACCAGAAATGCCAAGACAGATAAGACATGGCTCCTGCCATTTGAGGAACTTTTAATCTGGTTTTAGAGAAATCATAGGGAAAAGAAAGCTGGCCATGTTGACTGATGGTATTTAAGGAGAAGCGGACGGGGGAGCCTGGTGGGTTGCGGTCCATGGGGTCGCAAAGAGTCGGACATGACTGAGTGACTTCACTTTCACTTTTCACTTTCATGCTTTGGAGAAGGAAATGGCAGCCCACTCCAGTGTTCTTGCCTGGAGAATCCCAGGGACGGAGGAGCCTGGTGGGCTGCCATCTATGGGGTCGCACAGAGTCAGACACGACTGAAGCGACTTTGTAGCAGCAGAAGCCCTTAGATCTACTCTTGTTTTTTCTGTTTTCTTAAGCTATATTGTTAATTGTCTGAAGTGGCTTGTCAAGAAAAGAAAATGTCTTTTTACATACAGATGGCTAACAGATACTTGGAAGAGATATTCAACATTGCTGTTTATTAGAGAAATGCAAATCAAAAATATAATAAGGTATCATCTAACAATGGTCAGAATGACCATCATCAAAAATTCTACTAATAATAAATGATGGGGAGGGTCAGGAGAAAAGAGAACTCTGCTACACTGTTGGTTAGAATGTAAATTGATGAAGCCATAAAGCCGTTTATGGAGAACAGTATGGAATTCCTTAAAAATGCTGTATGATCCCACTCCTGAGGGTATATTCAGAAAAACTGAAAATTTGAATTCAAAAAGATATATGCACCCCTACATTCATAGCAGCACTGTTTACAATAGCTAAAACATGGATACAACCTAAGTGTCCACTGGCAAATGAAGAGGTAAAGAAAATGAGGTGTAGATATACAAAGGAATATTATTCAGCCATAAAAAATAATAAAATGATGCCATTTGCAGCAACATGGATGGATTATCATACTACATAACATCAGACAGACAAAGACAAATGTCATATGATACTTATATGTGAAATCTGAAATAGGATATAAATGAACTACTTAGAAAAGAAGCAGACTCACAGACACAGAAAACAAACTTATGGCTACCAAAGAGGAAGGGGGTTGATAAATTACAAGTTTAACAGATACACTCTACTAGGTATGAAATAGATAAACAACAAGGTCTGACGCTATAGAACAGGGAAATATATACCAGAAACTAACACAATATTGTAAAACAACTATACTTCAATTTTTAAATAAATAAATAAATAACATTTTAATTTTCAAATTAAAAAAAAAGAGTCTTTTGTTGCCAAGACTACTAGGAAGGAAGGAGCCACACCATTTCTAAATTGTAACTAAAATCATTAGAGGAAAGCAAAATTTTAAAAGGTGAGTCAAGAACAAAAATGGAACTAGCAGTGTCCCACTTCCCACTGAACTTCACCACGACAGCATGGCTGGTGTTGCCAATACGACTGATGCGGCCATAGGCATGAAAGCTGGTACGTGTTAGTAACACATATCGAGGTAAAGGAAGACTTCACCTGTCTCCCTAGGTTTCAGCTAATGTGCAGTTTGAGCACATGACAGGTAAATTCCCCACATTTTAGTTTCAAAGAATTAGAGGCCAGCCACTTCCCTAAGATTTACCAAGAGGCACCACATCAGAGGCAGCCCTGCATACGACACCCCTCTCTCCTTCCACACCAGTCACTATGGAAGGAAGGCTGGGGGCTAAGAGAAGCTGAATTTCTGTGGGAGGGTAGCATTGGCAAACACAGGTTAATTCCTCCTACCTCATTACGAAAAAGTTGTACACTACTTCTTCCTAGTTGGAGAGGAATGCTTTGCCAGAAGCTATCATGCAGTGCATTGTAGGAGACAAAATCTGATTCGATGTGGAGGAAGACAGGCTGGAATCAAAGCTCCCAAATCAGGGAACCTGGAGTGGGAAGCTTCTGCAGGTCCTTGGAAGAGGCACACACTTCACCCACCAGCACACAAGCACTTGGAGATCTGTAGCAGAGTCCATGGATGGAATCTGATCAACCAGCCTCACCAAGGAGATGTCAATGTCTGCCTTCCTATCCCACCTCCACACTCTGACAACAGATGGGCAGAACAGAAAAGAGAAAGAGGTTGGGTGGTCTTATAATTTGTCACACAAGCAGGGTAAATTTGAGATGGAAGGAAGTTTCTATTAATAGGCACAAACTGTTAAATAGGTGCAAACTGAAGCTAGTCCTGGACAACCAAGATGTATGATCACCTTGGTAGGCATGGAGGGTGTAAAAGAGCAACTCTGGCATCCCTTCATCTCCTTCCATCCTCATTATAACTGTATCCACTCAACCATAAATGGACCCACTTATTCTGGAGTCGGGTGGGGGAGGAGAGGAAATGTTTCAAAGCAAGTTTGAGGCTAAAGTTTAAAAGTAAATAAATGTCAGGATGAGATTTCCCAAATGACAAAAGAAGCTGAAATTGGTAGGATCTGTTCAAGATGGCATTAAGAAAGATGCCGCCTTTACAAAGTACAATTTTTTCAACACAACACAGTTGGAAAACTAGGGGAAAAATAAATCACTTTTAGGTTTATACCAAGAAGTGGAGACTTAGGTAAATTGGTTTCAAATGCATGCCAAAGCACAAAAACCCATATTGGCCAAGCAGGCCCGTAAATGTATTCTAAGGAATAGAGAATGTACACTGATAAATACAAGGATACCATTTAATGAAAAGCAAAAAGCATCAGGTGAAAACATATTTCTTTAAAAATGAGCAAGATAGTGTGGAGGTTCCTTAAGGAACTAAAATTATAGCTACCATATGATCTAGCAATTCCACTCCTGGGTGTATATCCAGAAAAAAATGTTCAAAAGGACACATGCTCCCCAATGTTCACTGCAGTGCTGTTTACAATAGCCAGGACATAGAAGAAACTTAAATATCCATCAACAGAGGAATGGATAAAGAAGATGTGGTGTGTATATACACACACGCAATGGAACATTACCCAGACATTAAAAAAAATGAAGTGATGCCTTTTACGGCAACATGAATGAACTTGGAGATCATCATACTAAGTGAAGTAAGTCAGACAAAGACAAATATGATATTGGTTATAAGTGGAATCTAAAAAATAATGATGCAAATGAATTTATTTATAGAACACAGACTCAGGCACTTAGAAAAGGATCTTATGGTTACAAGGAGGGAGGGATGGGCGGGGGGAGATTAGATTAGGAGTTTCATATTGACATGTACACACTGCTATATCTAAAATAGATAACCAACAGGATGGACTGTATAGCACAGGGCATGGACTGCTCAATATTCCATAATAATCTAAATGGGAAAAGAATTTGATAAAGAATGTATACATGTATATGTATAACAGAATCATATTGCTGAACACATGAAACTAACACAAAATTGTTAGTAAACTATGCTCTAATATAAAAAGGAGAGGGGGAGATCTATCCTGTTAGGAACTTTATATGGAATAACATACTAGTAAATATAATATATATATATGGAATAATATACAAGCAAATACCAAAAAACAAAAAAAAACAAAAACATGAGCAAGAGGTAAATATCCAAAACACCCAGTAAAAAGCACAAGTCAGCAAACAGGGTTCAAAATCTCTCCTTATTCATTTCTCACTTGGGGATCCTGCATGAGATATTTAACCCCTCTGAGTTTCCATTTCCACATCTGCAAAAAGACAATCATGTAATTGTCTCAGAGAGCCGTGAATTTATATAAAGGCGTTGACAACAAGAGTTAGTTGTGTTGTGGTCAACAAAGGCTAGGCTTTGGCTTCCGCCTCCTCTAGTTTCTCATAATAACACCACAGAGTTCTTTGGAGAGAGAATGAGATAATGTACTAAAAGTACTGAGTACAGGGCTGAGCCCAGTACTAAAAGTACTGAGTACAGGGCTGAGCCCAGTAACTATAGATTTTCATCTTCCATGCTTAGATCGCTGAGCCCACGTGCAGCTGGATTCTTGACAGTGCCTAAACTCTAGTTCTTTCATGCCTATTCTGTGTGTTCTAAGATCTTTGAACCAATGGATCATCTGATCTAAGATCTCTGAACCAATCTTGTGAACATGTGTATAGACTTTGGGGCAGAAGGAGAAAAAAAGTTGCAGGTCCTCACCTCCTCCATGCTCACTCCTGTCCTAAACTCAAAAAATAAAACAGGTGAAAAGCATTTAGGCTCATGCATGGAAAGGATCAACTCTCACAGGGTTGAAGAAAAAGGAAATTAATATACCCTTTCTTCTTTCAACATAATCTCAGGCACAGGCAAACTGGTTCAAAATAGAGTCAATTTTATTGTGCAAAGGTAAAATAAGACCAAACAAATGAAGACACAACATTCAACTAGAGAATGTGTGGAAAGGAGGTAAATTCACCTTCTTGATATTGGATGTGGATTTGGGGGTTTACGGGCGAGTGGTACATAAATGAGTCTGAACTTCTCTCCTGCATCCACGTGGGCATCCTTTGGATATTCCCCAGTAGAATACATTTGATACTGAATTCAATTAAACACATTTGATGCTGTATTTGAGCAGTGGCTATTCATCTAGTTACCAACGACATGGGCCAGACTCTGTAAGAGATGTTTCACAAACATTGGCTCATTCAAGTATATACCTTCCTCTGGAAGGCAGCACAGAGGAAATTGATTCTATCATGGTAGGACTCAAAGCAGAAGCAATTCCTGAAACAAAGACTGGTTATAACATTAAATGGTGACAAAGCTTAGATTCATTTATAAACGTTTTATGAGAAAAATATTTTCCAAATCACATGTTCACTCTAATTTTAAGGGTGTCATGGGTTTAAGTATGGAATTATAGTCAATGTCTGATGACCCAAATTCGGTGATACCATCTGTATCTACACGTGTTTGTGCATCTATAGTGGGAGTGGAGGATAGTGATAAGTCATTATAAGGTTTTCTAGGCAATCCTTACTGGGCCTTCAGTAATTCTCATTTTGATGATGATACCATCCGTTGGGAAGGTTGACCAAAGTGTGAGGATCTTTTTGTCATCTAAAGTGAAACTGGGAGTTTCAACTGATATTCAGTAGGTCAGGGCCAGGAAGGCTAAAAGTTATACAATGCACAGATCTACCTCAAAGACAAGACAGTTAAAGGAGAAAAAGAAGACTTCTTAAGTATTTGCTCAAATACCAATAATACACCAGATGCTAGAGTAGGATGTTTATATATATAATTATGATAATCTAGTTGGGGGCAGGAGGAGAAGGGGATGACAGAGGATGAGATGGCTGGATGGTATCACTGACTCAATGGACATGAGTTTGGGTGAACTCCAGGAGTTGGTGATGGACAGGGAGGCCTGGCGTGCTGCAATTCATGGGGTCGCAAAGAGTCGGACATGACTGAGTGACTTAACTGAATTAAATCTTTAAATTTCTTTCTTTAATTTTTTAAAAACTGAAATATAATTGATTTACAATATTGTGTTACTTTCAGGTGTACAGAAAAGTAATTTAGTTTACTAAAATTACTTCCATTACAGGTTACTACAAGGCATTGAATACAGTTCTGGGAGCTGTACAGTAAATTTCTGTTGCCTGTATAGTAATTTATAACAGTTAATTTAATCTCTAAACAACCTATGACTCATCTATCAAACATGCCAGTTGCTCCCTTACTAAGATACTTGTCTGAGTTTTCATCAGTTTCTATCTTCAGACTCTTACAAATGGATCAGACAATGGGTGCCTGAAAGTGACTAAGAAAGGATTACAAAACCCATTGAGTTTTTTTTTTAATATGGAATAATCTGATCTCACCAGTGGAGGTATGCACTTCCAGTTGAGCTATTTCAAATCTTGAAAGATGACGCTGTGAAAGTGCTGCACTCAATATGCCAGCAAATTTGGAAAACTCAGCAGTGGCCACAGGACTGGAAAAGGTCAGTTTTCATTCCAATCCCAAAGAAAGGCAATGCCAAAGAATGCTCAAACTACCACACAGTTGTACTCATCTCACACACTAGTAAAGTAAATGCTTAAACTCCAAGCCAGGCGTCAGCAATACGTGAACCATGAACTTCCAGATGTTCAAGCTGGTTTTAGAAAAGGCAGAAGAACCAGATAACACCACCCTTATGGCAGAAAGTGAAGAAGAATAAAAAACCTCTTGATGAAGGTGAAAGAGGAGAGTGAAAAAGTTGGCTTAATGCTCAACATTCAGAAAACTAAGATCATGGCATCTGGTCCCATCACTTCATGGCAAATAGATGGGGAAACAGTGGAAACAGTGTCAGACTATTTTTTGGGGCTTCAAAATCACTGCAGATGGTGATTGCAGCTGTGAAATTAAAAGACGCTTACTCCTTGGAAGGAAAGTTATGACCAACCTAGACAGCGCCAACAAAGGTCTGTCTTGTCAAGGCTATGGTTTTTCTAGTAGTCATGTATGGATGTGAGAGTTGGACTATGAAGAAAACTGAGCACTGAAGAATTGATGCTTTTGAACTGTGGTGTTGGAGAAGACTCTTGAGAGTCCCTTGGACTGTAAGGAGATCCAACCACTCCGCTCTAAAGGACATCAATCCTGGGTGTTCTTTGGAAGGAATGATGCTAAAGCTGAAACTCCAGTACTTTGGCCACTTCAAGCGAAGAGTTGACTCATTGGAAAAGACTGATGCTGGGAGGGATTGGGGACAGGAGGAGAAGGGGACGACAGAAGATGAGATGGCATCACCAACTTGATGGACGTGAATTTGAGTGAACTCCGGGAGTTGGTGATGGACAGGGAGGCCTGGCATGCTGCAATTCATGGTGTCGCAGAGAGTCGGACATGACTGAACGACTGAACTGAACTGAGGAACCAGAGATCAAATTGCCAACATATGCTGGATCATGGAAAAAGGAGGAGAGTTCCAGAAAAACATCTATTTCTGCTTTATTGACTATGCCAAAGCCTTGACAGTGTGGCTCACAATAAACTGTGGAAAATTTTGAAAGAGATGAAAATACCGGACTACCTGTCCTGCCTCTTAAGAAACCTATATGCAGGTCAGGAAGCAACAGTTAGAACTGGACATGGGACAACAGACTGGTTCCAAATCAGAAAAGGAATACGTCAAGGCTGTCTGTTGTCACCCTGCTTATTTAACTTAAATGCAGAGTACATCATGAGAAAAGCTGGGCTGGAAGAAGCACAAGCTGGAATCAAGATTGCCGGGAGAAATATCAATAACCTCATGTATGTAGATGACACCACCCATATTGCAGAAAGTGAAGAAGAACTAAAGAGTCTCTTGACGTAAGTGAAAGAGGAGAGTGAAAAAGTTGGCTTAAAGCTCAACATTCAGAAAACAAAGTTCATGGCATCCGGTCCCATCACTTCATAGGAAATATATGGGAAAACAGTGGAAACAGAGGCTGACTTTATTTTTCTGGGCTCCAAAATCACTGCAGATGGTGATCACAGCCATGAAATTAAAAGATGCTTACTCCTTGGAAGGAAAGTTATGACCAACCTAGACAGCATAGTATAAAGCAGAGACATTACTTTGCCAACTAAGGTCCGTCTCGTCAAGGCTATGGTTTTTCCAGTGGTCATGTATGGATGTGAGAGTTGGACTGTGAAGAAAGCTGAGCACTGAAGAATTGATGCTTTTGAACTGTGGTGTTGGAGAAGACTCTTGAGAGTCCCTTGGACTGCAAGGAGATCCAACCAGTCCATCCTAAGGGAGATCAGCTCTGGGTGTTCATTGGAAGGACTGATGTTGAAGCTGAAACTCCAATACTTTGGCCACCTCATGCGAAGAGCTGACTAATTTGAAAAGACCCTGATGCTGGGAAAGATTGAAGGCAGGAGAAGGGGTCGACAGAGGATGAGATGATTGGATGGCATCACCGACTCGATGGACGTGGGTTTGGGTGGACTCCAGGAGTTGGTGATGGACAGGGAGGCCTGGAGTGCTGTGGTTCATGGGGTCACAAAGAGTCGGACACGACTGAGCGACTGAACTGAAGTGAACTGAACTGATCTCATCAATATTTCATAAAACCAAAAACACCTAAACATTATACAAGGAAGAAGAACATTATCTACAATAAAAGATGGTCCCTATTGAATATGTTTAGCTGTGAATAGCTCACTGGCTCATCACAGTTTTTCTCGCTCCACCACAGAACACTGACAACCTCATCAAGGTCCACGTCCCAGCTCTGGATCAACATTTGTGATGCTGATCTAAACATCTTGGGCAATTTTTTATTAGCCAGACCACTGCTTAAAGGATGGGGTTAAAAACTCAAAGACTAATTCATGGTCCAGAGAGAGCAGAAAGGTCCCAAACTAGTGACCCTGAGTAAAAGAAAGGGAGTTGAGTGGGATGGACAAAGGGGAAAGAACAAGCAGCTATCTTTGGAGAAGGGCTATCTAGGTTTCCTGGAGCTTTCCTCTGCTTCTTAGTAGGATTATTATAATCAGAAACCTATACTCTGAAAAATTCACACTTTAGGAGTACTCATTTCTTCTTTCTATACTTTGGCAAAAGCTTAAAAGCTTTTCTCTGACACAGAGTTTGTGATATCCATGGGTCTTTCCTTCTTTCTTTCAGCTCATTTGTTGCTCTTTCTCCCCCCACCCCCCAACATAATAGCAACATTTTTTTGGCCATTGTGTAGTTGTCTTCTGACTTACCAGTAGCTCCTGACAACCAGTTCTGCAGCTTAGTTATAACAATCAGGTAAGGCTACCAGCAGTAGAGGTAGAATATACCTGCAGCAGAATGAAAAATCCACAGGATTTGGAGCAGGTAGGTGAAATCTGGTTTTGAATCTCACTAATGAGTGCTTCTTGGAAACACTGCTTAACCTCTTTGAGCTTCAGCTTCCTTATCTGCTAGATGTGTTTGGCCCTGCCTAACTCACTGAGTTGAAGCTTTAATAAGTTTATGTAGATCTAGCAGAAATTGCATTCAAGAAAAGCTAGTTTTTTCATCTCCCTTTCCCCTTCTTTACCAAGTTTTCAGAAATGTTCTGCCAGTTGCCCATTCTGTAGGTCTTTCGAGTCTTTTAATTTATTCATTTCCTGTCATTATAAGCTCACTGTGACAGAAGATAGGCAGGCTTCAGCCAAGAGATTCAACTAAAACCCATTGGTTTGCATAAATATTGATAATTTTCAAGCACAGATGACAACTGATAACTTGTCTCTTCTTGTCTGTAAGATATTCTCCCAAAAAGCCCGCAGCTTCACACCAGCATCCTAAATAAGCAACCATCCAGGGCTCATCCACCTGAAAGGAAGGCTGAAGAGGATTCAGTATGATTTTACATGGATTACTGTGATTTGGGGGAGGGAGGTTCAAGGTGTTTTGGGGGGAGTGTTTTTGTTTGTTTGATATTGGATAAAAACTCATTTAAAAGAAGTACCCAGGGTTTCCCTGGTGGCTCAGTGGTAAAGAAGCCACCTGCCAAGGCAGGAAGCATAGGTTCTATATCTGATCCAGAAATATTCCACATGCCACAGAGCAGCTTAGCCCTGTGTACCACAACTATTGAGCCTGTCCTCTGGAGCCCAGGAATCATTACTGAGCCCACGTGCCCTAGCTACTAGAACCCATGCTCCCCAACAAGAGAAGCCATGGCAATGAGGAGCCCACTCACCACAACTAGTGAGCAGACCCTGCTCTCTGCAACTAGAGAAAGCCCAGGTGCAGCAATGAAGATCCAGCACAGTCAACAATAAAGAAATAAAATAAAAAATAAAAGAAGTACCTATTTATTCAACATAAGAACTATTTGTTTGCTTTCTGCCTATATTTCTCCTAATGAGAAACAGTAAATCAATACACAGTTCTTATAGAGAGGCAAAAATTTTTGGCAGTTACCCAGTCAGTGTGGGTTTTAATTCCAGCTCTGCCACTTACTCTGCGACTGTGCCTCAGTGTGCTCACCTGTATAATAGGGTAATAATATTTACTTTGGAGTCACTATAAGAAATCAAAATTCAATAAAGTAAAGTGTTTAGGACAATGTCAGGTACAAGAAGATAGGTGGTCAGAGATTATCATTAAGTATTGCAGTAGTTTTTCAACAATGTGAAATATTGTTAGTAGTAGTGAATACTAATTGTTAGGTGCACTCCTACAGCTATGAAAGGTTTAAAAAGGATCACCAGCACTTTGCTGTCAGGGATCTCATAGATAGGGAATAACAGAAGTAGCATAGATTATTTCGTAGCTTATAAAGCACTTTCCAGAGTCAAGAGGTATAATTATTATGATCCTCAATATTTTGCACATGAATAGGTAGCTTAACATTAAGTGTCTTGCCCAATGTCACTTCACCAGCAAACATCAATCCCTGAACAACCAATGTTTCAGGGATTTTGGACTCTAGATACCCATACTACTTCACCCCCAGGACACTGTGACTCACACCATGTGTCAGGGAGGATTTTACCTTCCTTCTTCTTTTTAAGAATTTACTTGGTGCCTAATGATTCAAGTGAAGCCACAGCAGTTAGGCAAAGCGTTCTTTCTCCCCAAGCATGTGGGGGCCAGGAACCCAGGCATCCTCCCCATTCAAGAAGGAGGACCTGCAAATGTGGACACTGCCTTGTCTGGAAGCACTGTCAAAAGGCTCCCTTGCCCAAACTGAGACTAGGACTACAATCAACCCTCTAAAGGAATGTTTAAAGCTTTAGATCTATACTGAGAATGAATAATTGAGTCTTTGAATGATTTCTGTCTATGGGAACAAGTGTATTTATTGATGATGACAGAAGAAAGCACCATTGGTAAAGGAAACAAGGTTCATGTGCCACTGCTTCTGGAATTTCCAAGAAATGCTTTTGCCATTATAACAACCCCAGAATTGAGCACAGCACCTGCCACAGAGTAAGTGGTCAGTAAAAAGATATTGTGTGAATGAATAACTATATTCTATACAAGCTGTTGAAAAAGACTTTAAAAGTCTCTTTTGGGCTTTTATTAAAATGAGAAACCAAGTTGGCTTTTAAGAATACTTTGTGGAATTTCAACATGCTCTGTGTGTTCTCAGTCGCTAAGTTGTGTCCAATTTTTTGAAACCCTATGGACTGTAGCCTGCTGGGCTCTGTCCACAGGATCTCCCAGGCAAGGATAGTGGAGTGGGTTGCCATTTCTTCTAGGGGATCTTCCTGACCCAGGGGTCAAACCTCCATCTCTTGAGTCTCCGGCACTGGCAGGTGGGTTCTTTACCATTTGAGCCATCTGGGAAGCCCTGTTCAATTGCAATGGCTAATTCTGTCTGTCCATTTCTTCTCTGATGGTGAGCAAAGCAGCTGGGCAGTACTGAAAGGGCAGCGGACTAGCTATTGGCCAGACTGGATTTCCCTCCAAGACGTGACATGGAATTGATTTTGTGACATCAAATGAAAGTGTTAAGACCTCCTCTCCAGATCTTGGTTTTCAATTTTGTCAAGTGCAAAGCTGGACAATGTTAGTTCAGCTCTCAATGTTTGTGTATTCAAATATAATCTTTATATCTGTATAACCTGAAAGATCAGGATGAAAAAGTATCTAATGAAAGTCATAAAGGTACGAACATGTCCTGTGTGCACCTCCACCCCCATTTTGGGTAATTCCTTTCTAGAGCTTGTCCTGCCTTGGCTGAGGTATTTGTCATCAAAATAGGTTTTAGTTTTATCAACTGCTGCATTACAAATTACCCAAACACTTAGCGGCTTAAAACAACACTCAGTCTCCTCATGTCTGTGGGGCAAGGTTCTAGGCACAACTTGAGTGCCTCTGGCTCACGTTTTCTCAGAAGCTTACATCTAGGCTATTGGTTAGGGCTGCAGTCATGTCAGGCCCAACTGAGGCTGAAGAATCTGCCTCTAAGCTCACTTATGTGGCTGTTGCCAGACCTCAGGTTCTTGCTACGGTGGCCTCTCCATAAGCTATCTGAGTGGCCTCATGACATGGCAGCTGGTGGTCTGAGAGGGGAGATACCCCAAGGCAAAAGCCAAGGTCATTTCATAACTATTATTGAAAATGACATTCCATCATTTCTGCCATATTCTGTGTTATAATCAAGTCAACAAATCCAGCTCACACACAAGGGTATGAGTACTGCAGGGGTCATTGGGCCCATCTTAGCAACTGCCTACCACAGTCATTTCCAGATTCAGATGAACTTTAGATATATACTTACTTGATAAAAGGGCAAGGAAGTTATCTCAGACCTCTTTGTTAGGGCATTAATCTTGTTCACTAATCACTTCCCAAAAGACTCCACCTCCTAATACTACTGTATTGGCCATTAAGATTTCAATAAATGAACTGGGGAGTTGGGGAGGGTAAAAACCATCCAGATAATAACCCAGGGTATATTTATTTTCATTGTGGGATACTAGTCTATGTACTCTCAATAAGGAATTTTATACATGCTTGATGCAGGGCAGAAGTGAGGTGGTGATATAGGGAATACCATGGGGAGGAAAAGGATATGGTTCCCATTAAAAGGGAAACCATAGCAATAGTTATGGTGTCCTACCATATACTAAGCATTATGGTGGACACCCAGCTGATATATAAAATGAGTTACATAAAATATGTTCACCTATTCCAAAACACAATATATTTGCTCTTGTCTACATCCTCCAAACCTCTACCATCCTGCAAAGAGAACAAACTGAAAAAAATTTCTCAACCCACTTGAAGACCAGGGGCAGAATGCTATAGTGAATGGAAAATACAGATCTTTTGCACCTTCCTAGTCATAAGTATGCGATTTAAACTCTAGAAATTTGTTTCTTTATCTGAGAAAAAGATGATATCACCCAATCTGAGCATCTCACAGATGTATGAGATGTATGTTGAAGAATTATTCCAAGAAAGTGCTTTAAATATTAAAGCACTATGAAAAGGGAAGAAGGTGTTATGATTATGCAATTTTGGGGGGCACAGTGAGGGAACCAACTCTTGATCTCTCCCCATTTTTCAACAGATATGTGCAAATCTCCATTGGTCAAATACAGAAAATATATTATTTTCAAAAAGTATGAGCCTATTAGCCAAACACTGCTCCACTAGTCAAAATTGCCTATATTGTGCTATGGTGACAAATAACCCCACATCCACATGCTGTAAACCACAAAACATTACTTCTTGCTCACACTCTATGTCTGTCCCAGGTTGACTGATGCTCTGTTCTGTGGCATGTCAATTTGATGGGTCTTGGGCTAGTGAAGCAGCCGTCGGTCCATGTAACAGGAAGAGGGGATGACGGAAACTTACACATTGACTCAAGCAGTCCAGTAGTGACACAGTTTTCTCA
Organism: Bubalus kerabau; assembly: GCF_029407905.1. Classification (NCBI taxonomy): domain Eukaryota; kingdom Metazoa; phylum Chordata; class Mammalia; order Artiodactyla; family Bovidae; genus Bubalus; species Bubalus kerabau. Next base: position 95,749,940 of record NC_073627.1, on the reverse strand, counting down.
CTGCGTCATCCTAGGCAAGCTTTATGATGGCCAAGACTAACTTCCTAGGGTAAAGAGTTCATTCTCCCATGTGCCCAGGAAGAAAGGAGTACTGTGGGAATCAGGAAGCAAGACTGCCTTCTGAGAAGATAAAGAGTTTGTATTTCCAACCTCCAGGGGACGATTAACCTGTGACGGAGTTCTAATTTGTAGGCAAATACTTTTATTTAAGTATTTAAGTATGAATCATTTAAGATTTTTTCTGCAAAATGACTGATGACATCAAATTATTTTTTACTCTTTAAAAAAATGCAATATTTATTAGAAAATCTTATCCACATTTCCTGCTGTGTCTCCAGGTCATCTTTTCACAAAAAGGAGTCTGAAGTGGAGCTCTGTGTGCCTGTGTGTGCATATGTGTGAGCATGTTCTTGGGATGTTGGAAAACAGCAAGGCATGACTGCCTTAAGGTCAAATTTAGTCAACACTTATAAATTTCTATTTGTAAGGATAGTGACTTTGCCTCTTCTTATTTAGTGGCACTGAAACTTGTTAGAAACTTGTTATTTCACTTGCATCTGCTTTAGATTGGCCTTCAAATCACAGACTACTCCCCCTCTCTGCCCAAGCCTCCTCTCCCTTGGATTCATAGCACGAAGCTCATCCAAAAACACAGTGAACCGAGCCTTCATTAGTTCCGGCTTCTTGCCCCAGCTCTTCCATTAACTAACTCTATCACTTTGGAAAAGCTGCTTTACCTCTCTAGGCCTTATCTCTAACATGAAGGAGTTGACTGGAAAAATTCCTTCCAGCTAAAAGTCCTTACGGTTCTAAGTCAGGCTGTGAAGTCAGAAAGAGACTATGTCTGTTTCTTCCTCTTTCCTAAGTTTATCAGCAAAGGAAGGGGCTATCTCAGCAAAAGCATAGCCTCCCAATAGACAGCAGAATGCCTTTGAAGCTCATTCACATTTCAGTAGCTCTCAATCTATTATTTCCTCAGATCCCTGCTTGTCAGCCTCTGGTACAGAACTTCTGCAAGAAAGTGCAATTTATATGCAGTGTACTTTAAATACCTGCTTCCTTACTTAGAACAAAAAAGGTTGAAAACCATTCCTCTGAGGATTCTAACTCCAGTTTTGAGAGGTTTTGTGGTTGTGGTGATGTTGCTGATTTGACCACAGGTTAAGAAAGTAACTGTTATGTGTTTTAATTGTTTCCTCTTCTACATATTTTATGGCCATATATGCAATAATTGAAGGATTCAAAACATTTCAGAGCATGGGTCTAAGAGAACAGGGTCATACTCATTTGTATGGTTTTGCTAGCATGAGATCACTGAAGAAATGACTTAAGGAGAAGAAAACCATTTCTTGGGTATGTAACTATAAACAGCTTCCTAAAAAGTGGCTTTGGGATGAGTTAATGATTTGCTTGAAAATGTCTCCAACACCTTGAAAACAGTTGATCTTATATTCACAGTCTTTCCTGAATTCCTTGAGCTCCAATGAATAACTTGGAAAGTCTAAACATTTTGGCATCATGTACATTTTATTCCAAACTCTATTGACTGAGTAATCTTGGGCAAGTTACACTAATTCTCTGAACCTCTGTTTCTTCATCAATAAAATGGAAAGGATATCTATCTAGCAAATCACTGTGAATAGTAAAGAAACTAACATAAAGCTCAGAGCATAGAGACGATACAATTTGGATGACCAACATCTTCATTCATGCAAAATTATCAAGATCAAAATAAGATTTGTATAGAGTAACATTTGTCAGGCAATATATATCAGCCCATTCCAAGCTTATATCAAAATGTTTCATTAGACATGTAAGGAACAGGGGAAGAAGAGGGTAAATTATATTTTGGCAAATTTGTTTCATAAGTAAAGACAACCAAGTATTTGGGTTTTGTCACAATTTAACTGGAGTGTTTTTAGCTTCCTTCCTGTTGATCACTGGGTTAGTAGTATTCATCCCAATTTTGCTTTATTCTCTGACTTCACTGGTTCCATAGTATACACAGAACCATTGTGTGTGACTGGATGTGGAAGGAAATGGATGTAATGTATTAGGCATCTCTTAGGTGGGGAATAATGAAAATTAACGCATATATAACTCTTTTTATAAATTTTATAAACAACTTGAGCAATTTATTCTCAAAGATCAAACATTTCATCATCATTCAAGTAACTACTCTAAGAAATTCCCTCCTAGTCATCAATTACATCTGAATTGGGCCATAAATCACCTTGTACTATCAATGTTTTCAAATAGAAATCCTGAGAAGACATTGAACAAAGTAAAATTTCACCCTAGCAAAGTTGTATCCGTCTTTCTGCGGCTGTTGCTGTTTGGTCTCTATGCAGTGATCGACTCTGCAACCCCATGGACTGTAGCCCACCAGTCTTCTCTGTCCATGGGATTCTCCAGGAAAGAATACTGAAGTGGGTTGCCATTTCCTTCTCCAGGGGATCTTCCTGACCCAGTGATGGAACCTGTGTCTGCTGCCCTGGCAGGTGGATTCTTTATCACAGAACCATCTTGGAAGCCAATCTATACTTAGGAGCTAAAAAAATTCTTAATCTCCATTGGTCAAGTTTATACTTCAATCTTTATTTCATGTCTTCAGTTCATTTCTTAAATATCTTTATAATTTCCCCCACCATTTTCTGAGGGAAAGAACCAATGCTACTTCCCATGAGTTTCATGTCTTTTTGAAAAAACTCGAGGCTCTGTTTCCAGGTCTCTGCTCATTCTCGCGCATTACAGTTTCTTACTGAAGCACAATTACCCTCATATTTGCATTCTTTTGCTCCTCTTGTCAAATTCCATTTGATTTTCTCAAGCCCCAACCAACCACAGAATCTTGGCACTAGAAGATTTTCTCTAGTCTTCTTTCTATATGTGAAGAAACCTACACCTTGAAAAATTACCTGAATGGTACTTTCTAGCTCCAAATGCTTTTTCATATGAACCAAGCTTAACCTCTCTTTTTTTTCTGGCTAAATAGAAAAAAAATTAAAATAAAAATAACTTCCTTTAACTTCAACATGTAATTTTGATTCTTTGGATTATTTCTCATCAATGACATTTGGATGTTTAGATTAAAGAGCAGTATGGAGGAGAATCCAAGGAAATAAGCTACATGGCATATAAATACTTTTCCAGGTTCAAAATTCACGGTTAATGTAGAGTGTAGTCATTTAATCTAACAAGAAGGGGAGATAACTGACAGACTTATTTCTTTTTGTCCAATTACCACCTTACATCTGTGGTCTTGTGGTAACATGGCTGGTACAATTAGAAACCAAAATTAGAAACCAAGCAACCACAAGAGGAAAAGACTTCAGAACAACTCTAGGCCCTGACCCAGAATTTCCAGCGCAGGACATGGCAGAAGCCGACACTCTGCTGCACACAGGGGCTCCAGTCTGTGGCTCTCTGAACAGTGAGCAATCTCCACATACCTCACATGCATACCTGGAAACCTTCAGGCTCATTTAACTGAGACTTTTCAACAAATCTCAGAGCATAAGAAAACTGGATACCCAGTTACTTATCTACGGGCCATAACTCAACTCATCTTCAGGTGTCATCAGCCCTTCTACTGCTAAGATACACCATCCGAGAAATATCCAAGTGTTTCTCATCAGAACCACTGATATGAGCTTCCCTGACATTGACCTATGCGCTTTATTGTTATTTTAAAGAAAAATTATTGTCAAACACATGAATTTTTAAACATCTGTTTTTGTTCTGAATTCCTCTTTCCAAAGAGGTTTCATCAGTGAGAATTACTATCGAAGACTCAGGAATTTGAAAATATTCACAAACCCATACACGAAATTTAAACAAGTTGTCAAAGTCATGGATTTTGAAGTGAAGGGGAGGAGGTTACAAAACATTTGTCCATGGTGATTTGGCCTCCAGGAACACCAAAGATAAAAAGGATCTGCTGGATTTTTCTCTTTCTATCCAATTGTGTAGTGACATAAGGATAAATTCCAAGATTCACCACCAGTTTAAAACTATTTCATTATGATCCTTGGGTTGTCCGAGATGTACATCACAAGTTCATCCCCCCAGAGAGCCACAGTGAATTAAAGAAACACTTCAGAACCCTGCAGTCCAGAACTCTGGCCCTTTACCCACCAATGACACTCAGCTGGGTCAATAATGTTTGCTTTCTAAAAAAATACAGGCTTGTGATATTACTCCTTTATTAAAACAGCCTTTTGAGCTGGTCTGTTTATGCGAATTTTAGAAAAACATTGTGTTGGTGAATTATGTTACAATTAGTGAAATTTCAGGAAGGAAAGCATTCAGGACGCATATTTTATGGCCATGTCACCAGAAATATTATTGCTAGTGTCTGATTTATCAACAATCTGCTAGAGGGATGATGTTCTTTTCTGTATTTTTAGAGAGCAGGAGGAAGACTTAAGCAGCTGTGATGTGGCCAGAGACTGATTTATGTCTTTATTATATTGCTTCCCATAACAGTCAAATAATTTTGTGCAAAAAAAAGAGGGGAGGGAGGAGTCATTGTACAGTATAATCACTATAAGATATACTATGTCTCTTTACACAGCTTCTCAGTGTGAAGTTCTGTGTGACATTTAGAACTGCAGCTGGACTTTCAGGTCTGCTGAAATCACAATTCTCAGGTAATTACACAAGTTACATCCTGTGGCTTTGCAACCACAAAGAGATGGCACAGAGCACAGGAAAAGATATCTTGGGGGTGGAAGCATGTGAAATCCTGTGTTTTTTTCTTCACAGCTAATGAGCAAAAATAAACGCCACCCTGAAACTCGAGGTTTTGATTCAAACATGAGTACCTGCGGGCTCGAAGGATGCCACTGAAATCCACCTTGGGCCTGTTACTGACCACATGAGTCACGTATGGTGTGTTTTAGGAATAGGGCTCCACGACCAGGGACAAGCTTAACTCAGACTACACTGTGGCTTAGGAGAACGTGCCTGCCAGGATCCTGAATGCACTTATACCAGCCAGGGCTGGGTCGAGAGAGTATTGTTTGGTCCAAGGATAGGAGGCAAAGGCTATTTTAAGAACAATATGGTTTGGGGGGAATCTCTGGGAAGTTTATGAGTTGTCAGAGAACACAAAACTTGCTCTACACATATAATTAAAATACAGGGTAACTGAATTCATGTGTAAGTCAGAGGAGAGCAGAATGGAGCCAGGGCATCATAATAAGCATTCTGGTTGAAGTGAAAAGCAATTTGTGGTGGGCCTTTCAAATTCCTACTTCAGCGGACCGACTTGGAAAGCTCACAGAGAGTCTTCCTGGCTGGGCAGGCTTACTTGCAGAGTTCTTTCATTTCCTACTCCCAGCCCACCACCCCCCCAACAACAACAAGAAAAAAACACCTCTAAAAATAGCAATGGGATTTGGTTTTGTTTCTTTCTGAAGGACAAATCACACAGTTCTATAAATGATGAATGCCTATTTCTTGAGAGCAAACAGCTAAGTCAGACAGTAATCAGCATTCCTGTTCATAATGGGTGAGGGAGGGAACTAGGCCCTAAACCCCATGTCCTCCCACACTTCCACTGTGCCTATCAAATTCCAAAGCATATTCTAAAAGCAGATTTATGAAATGGAGACAGTGGAATGGAGGAAGGGAACTTTACCAAAATAAAAAAAAAAAGAAGAAGAAGAGCTCACTAACTCTCATAGACCTTGCCATTCTGTGGACCAAACATCTGCCCACTGGACAGAATTATTCACTTTGTCTCAGGAGAGTATGGTGTCAGGAACCAGCCATCATCCCGTACAGATGGGTTCATGGAGATGTCTCCACTGTTAACCATGCTACTGCAAATTGGTGGGCCTCCTACATCAGCAAGACTTGGCACCATATAGAACTATTTGACTGTTATTTCTAATAAGCCCTATAAAATAGATCCCTCACAGTCACAGACCAAATTTAGAATGTGGTTGGGCATGGGAGAGATAGAAGAATACAAACAGATTCGTAAAGAACAAAGGGTCCTCCACATGGTTTTGTATTAAAAATGATCTGTAAAAAGGACAATCAAGCAAAAACTCCTAGATGTGGGCCATTGCCTCCAGAATCTCAACGTCCAAACATTTCGGGGAGGACAGTCTCCCTTCCTTTTAAGTGAACTATTAGCTTCAACTATAATCCATACTGAACTGCAGAACATTCGAGCAGAAAGGGCTCTAGATCTCATCTAGACTACTATCATCATTTCCCCTCCTGTGGAAAAAAACATCCGAAGATATAGGGCAGACAACTTGTAAAACTACAGCCCAGCCCTCTGTTCTGGAAGCAGAGTAGCAGGATTAAGACACAAGCGTGGGTTCAGGATCAGAGAGCTCTGGTGTCAGATTCCAGCTCTGCCACATCCTAGCTGTCACTTAACCTCTCAAAGCCTCCATTTCTGGCTGTCAGGTCAGGATAACAAGATCAAGGTCAGCAAAGGCTGCTCAGCCGTAATTGTGGCACCAGTCCCTGCAAAGGTGGAATTCATAATGGGAAAAGTGTTTGCATTGGGTAAGATGAGAAGAGTCAGGGAAAAATTAAATAAATAACTTTTAGTGGATTGGCAGGAAAGGAGGGAAAAACAAAACATCAAATATTCTGGTGCTGAAGCTTTCCCCAGAATCCTGGGGTTTCTAAAGCCTATCTTCTAAGACAAGACGGGTGAAGAGAGGCTGAGAGGATAGGATTCCAGGACCCCACCCGCCACCTTACTCCTATGTCCTCATTCAACCAAAGTAGCTTTGTAACTTCCTCATATTGGGCTTTCCAGTTGGTGCCAGAGGTAAAGAATCTGGCTGCCAATGCTGGAGATACAAGATATGTGGATTCAATCCCTGGAGTAGGAAAACAGCAACTCATTCCAGTATCCTTGCCTGGAAAATTCCATGAACAGGGAAGCCTGGTGGGCTACAGTTGATGGAGTTGCTAAGGGTTGTACATGACTGAGCATGCATGCCATGCTGTGACATTTTGGGCTTCTGAGCTACATCCCATTGGAGAAGATATATAAATATCATCCTCCCACCCCCATCCTAAAATGTTTGTGGGGAAACAGCACTTAAATGGACAAGCTGGGCAGCCTCTGACAAGTCACCTACTATCTCTGCATCTCACATCTAACATGAGAGGTTTGGACCAACAGTCCTTTGGGTCTCCTTTTGGAGTCTCATCTCTTTCCCCTTAAGGAGCAGCCCCCACCCTGCAATGGGAGAGGCACTTTCCTTTCCCTCCTTGATGGAGAGAAGCCAGTAGACTGAGACCCAAACCCCTCATCATTCACTCCTTCATGCCAAGGGGAGGTTTAGCCTACCCAATTCTCCTTCCCCTGACCACTGTGAAAGAAGGAGAGAAGGAGGGAAGTCAAAATGAATGAGGTGTTTCTCTGTCTTCTTCCTAATTCACACTAGACCCCCAAATATTGTCCTAGTGAGGGGAGAGGTGGTTCTGAATCAGCCCTCAGGGGCGTGTAGCAGCTTTGAGTCATCCTGAGGATGCTCGTCATCAAGTGCCGGCTGCCTGTGTTTGTTGAACTCAGAGACTTGAATAATATTGTGCACTTTATCTTTATAGCCTCTTTTATGCTAACAGGCCTAGGGGTAGCAAAACAGGGCAATGTACTGCAGTCTGCTAAAAGCTTTGCCATTTGATTGCTTCATAATTTCACCATTCATCTAATTTGGAGTGCACATTCGTGCCACAAACCTGTCTGTCACCCTTAACAAGCTCTTTGGTACAGACCGGAACAATCCCCCATAATGTAAACAGCCTTCTCCTTCAGCAGAGAAAGAAAGCACACAACACGTTTTTAACACTCACAGATGTAATTGCTTTGGACTTTCCCACCCATGGTATTGGATTTCTCAATTCCCAGGACTCCTCATCAACGGATAGCTTTTAAAACATTCTTGTCCCTATTCTTTCTTCAAAGCTACTTCAGGCACATTTTCTTAACACCTTCTGTGCACAAGCCACCACAGCAGACAAAGCCAGCAATGGGACTCTCTGTTAAGATCTGGGCTTTGCTTCTTCGAGAAGCCAGCATCTGAAGGAGTAAGACACATGTGGTTTTGCCTTCAGATCTTGCACCCAGTAGCTGGGTGACCCTGACAAGTTAATCATCCTCCTCCATTTAAGTTTTCTCATTTGCAAAGTGTGGCTCCAGATATTATCTTCTATAAATTAGTAGAGATCAATAGGATAATATATATGTGTATACACATATATATGTGTGTGTGTATATCATCCCATTCCATAACTTCCCACTGCACTCCCTGTCCCAGTCACTGTCCACTTCATAAACATAAAATCAAAGACATAACCCAAGGGAAAAAAAGTGAGTGAGGGAGAGTGAGAGGAAGAAGAGTTTACCACCAAATACATGTGGATTCCCTTTCAGTTCTTCAAGTGCTTCCCTAAAGATCAAGACCCTTCTTCCATTAACAAAATCCCCTAATCTGTACTATGTGATAGCTGACAAAATTGAAGAAGGATAGAGAGTAGATCATACCACATTGCCATCTATCTGTGTAAAATGTCAAATGTCTCTAAGAATAGAAGCTGTGTGAAACAAAGAAAATTCTCAAAAGAGACCTACCAAGTCACATGGGAGAAAGTGAAGGGATGTCAAATCGAAGATGACAATGTAAATACTGTTTCAAATTTAGCAGCCAGCTTGATTGATTTATTTCACTGTTTTGATGAGGCTGACTATTGGTTTATTATCATAAAAAAGCAAATGGTATATTGCAAATTCTGTGAGCGTCATGGGACCAATTCTTAATTATAGCCATCAAAAGTGGGCCAATAAGGGAAGAACCTCCTTCTTGAATAAATGCATAAAAAAAGATAATAAATGATATTGAAAAAACGGGGCCCTGAACATCATCTTTATTTCTGGAAATATTCAGTGCTGATAAAATAATGAATGAGATAATGAAATAAGAAGTGGATAAATTACTGTAGGAGAGCAGAGAGTGACCAAAAGACTTAATGTGTAGTTGAGCCTGGAGGCAGGTATTTTAGGGAAACTAAGAAGCTAATACAGGCCAAAGAATTGTTTGTGTGTTTTGTTTCATTCTGGTTTAGAATGAAACATCTGCTGGAGACTTCAATCATAAAATTTCTTATCTGTCATTCCTACCAAACCAAAAGATTCTAGAGATAGTTTCCCAGGCCTCAGAGCTAGACTCAGTCTGTAGGAGCATTTAATCATGATGATGACAAGGACTACAATAAGAGCAGTAAGAACAATAGCTACTATAACTGAAATAATAACAGTTAACATGTATTCAGTTCTTACTATGTTCGGACATATTTCTAAAAATTATATGTATGTGTATATTTAATATTTACATAATCCCTCTATAAAGATAATATTCATTTTCCACCATTTGCAGAATTAACTTAGTGTCTTTTTGTTCTTGGTAATACACAATTACTTTTCAACTTACTCTTCCACTGCCAAGGGCCACGACTATCTACCTTGGATCATAGCAAGTCTGCTCTAGATAAAGGCCTGCAGCAGGAAGAGGCCAAACCTGACAGAGAGGAATGGGAAAACCAACCTTTTGTGCCCTAGAAGTCATGAAGCCAGCATCTAACTGGGGGGGGGCTATTCCTAAATAGATGGAGAGTATGTGATTTTTTTCCCTCATGTGCTTATTTATAAATTCCAAAATATGTAAACAAAAAACTGAAGAACCATTTTTTTTCAAAGAAAGAAATACACCACAGTCCAGGACATGAATTTGAATCAACAGTAAAATATATGATGTCCAGACATATTACCACCACTGTCAAACACACATACAAAGAACACAAGAAATAATGTCATTACAAACACTGGCCAGGAACTCAAGAATTGCTTTATTTTTCTGTCCAGTTTAAGGCCTGAATTCTCTGAGCCCTGAAAATGGTAATAAAAATGATTTTTGGAAAGAAAAACAAAACTCTCTAGGAAGGTTAAGAAAGCTGGGATGAAGGAAAATAAGAGAGGCAACCTATTAACTGAATTCAAGTGTATGAAACTTGTCATAAAAATGACATGGACCAGCTGTTCAATATCCCCATTTAGGACAAAACAAAACAAGTCTCACTTGGCAGTGAGAGTTTGGTGTGCAACGAGATGATCTTCTTAAAGATAAATGTGATAGACATGGAAAGTTCATAGCTCTCTCTCCCTAGAAATATTTAAATCTAATATAAACAGGCGGCTCTTTGGAGGTTTGCATGGAATAGTTTTGCATGGAGCCTGACAAGTTCCAATCTTGCGATTTTAACCTTGCTCTGATGGACTTTTAGCATTAGAGCTGGGATGAACACTTTTCATGTAGGGTGTGAGTAAAACAAGCTTCTCCATGATGTGCTTGAAAGTTAACTCAATTGCAACCATATTAACAGTCCATAGATGAAACAGATGACCAAAATGTAGACTCCACCAAAATGTTCCCTCTAAAAGAAACTTTGTAACAGAAACTATTTTAGAATAATACTGAACCACCACTTATGTCTTTTCTCTTGCTGAACTATATTAAAAACTAGAATTGTAATTGGACGTAGTAGAGTTGTTCAACTGGAACCCATCAAGTTGATTTCGCCAAAACCCTGGTATTTTAGTTTCCTTTTGGGGGGTAAATTAAAAGAACATCCATGTTCCTGCAAATAAACTCAATAGATCTAGTTTCTTATGTTTCCTGTGTGTGCAGTATTTATTTAATGAATACTCATTAAACATATAACAACAGGCCAAATACTTATGCGATACTTTACAATACTTAAAAGAATGTTCCTCTATAAATCTTATCTGATCTTTATAACAACAATGCTAAGCATATATATTATCATTTTAATGATTCTGAAATTAAGGTTCAGAAAAGTTAAGTGACTTGCTCATGTTCACTCAGCTAGTAAGCATTAAGGACTAAAACGGCTGAGGCCATGTGGCCAATCTTTCAAGTCTTTTGTTTTTTCACCATTCTGTCCTACTGTCTCCATTTTTTAAGGGCTTACAGCATAACTGGTGACATGCAGTTCACAAATTAGAGAATATTAACATCAAATAATTCCGTGAAGTAGAAGTGTTAGTCACTCAGGTGCATCCAACTCTTTGCGACCCAGTGGACTGTAGCCTGCCAGGCTCTCCTGTCTATGGAATTCTCCAGATGAAAATACTGAAGAGGGTAGCCATTCCCTTCTCCAGGGGTTCTTCCCAACCCAGGGATCGATCCTGGTTTCCTGCATCGCAGGCAGATTGTTTACTACCTGAGCCACCAGGGAAGTCCAAACAATTCCATAAGGCTATGCAAAAGTCACAGGAATCTATAACCGACTCTTTGCGACCCCGTAGACTGTAGCCCACCAGGCTCCTCTGTCCACGAATTCTCCAGGCAAGAATACTGGAGTGGGTTGCCAGTCCCTTCTCCAGGGGATCTTCCCGATCCAGGGATCAAACCCGGGTCTCCTGCATTGCAGGCAGACGCTTTACCACCTAAGCCACCAGGGAAGCCCTTATAAACAAATGGTTACATAATGGCATAAATCACAAGGGCTGCCAGAATTTAGAAAATGAAGCAGTCATGATGGCCAGAGAAGTCCAGGAGTGACGAAGGAATGGGACTTGATATCCTAGAGTATGAATAAAGTTTTATAGACTAAGCAGTGAAGAGAAAAAGTTTCAAATAAAGGAAAGAGTGGAAGCATTGGGTGGGAACATCAGTGGGAGTTTCAGAGGATCATGAAGAGATTTGCAGGAATTGCCATGTATGATAAAATTGGGGAGAACTTTGGAGGTAGAATTAATATTGACTAAATACCATTGCTCTAGGCACTTTAGAAGTCTGATATTACTTATTTCTCTACCCTAGAAGTGGTTATTATCCCTATTTTTCAAATGTGGAAACAGATTTCAGCCATGCTAAGTGGCTTGTTGAAGATATTTTGGCTTCTTTGGTGCATTTTAAAACAGTGGCCACAATTGCTTCTATATGGAAAGCACATCTATTTTCAATATGCCTTTACCTCTCCTTCCAAAAAGAGGTGCAAAATATAAATTGGTGCAACCACTATGGAGAACAGTATGGAGGTCACTTAAAAAGCTAAAAATAGAGTTTCCATATGATCCTGCAATTTCACTCCTTGACATATATCTGGAAAAGATGAAAGTTTTAATTCGAAAAGATACATGCATCCCAATGCTCCTAGCAACACAACTTACAATAGCAAAGACATGGATACAACCTACATGTCCACCGATAGATGGATAAAGTTTAGGTGTGTATATGCATATTCATAGGAGAAGGCAATGGCACCCCACTCCAGTACCCTTGCCTGGAAAATCCCATGGACGGAGGAGCCTGGTGGGCTGCAGTCCATGGGGTCGCTAGGAGTCGGACACGACTGAGTGACTTCACTTTCACTTTTCACTTTCATGCTTTGGAGAAGGAAATGGCAACCCACTCCATTGTTCTTGCCTGGAGAATCCCAGGGATGGGGGAGCCTTGTGGGCTGCTGTCTATGGGGTCGCACAGAGTCGGACACGACTGACGTGACTTAGCAGCAGCAGCAGCATGAATATTCATATATATGTGGAATATTACTAAGCCATAAGATATAACGAAATAATGCCATTTGCAGGAATATGGATAGACATAGAGATTATACTAAGTTAAGTAAGTCAGACAGAAACACAAATATCAGATGATATCACTTATACATGGAATTTAAACAATGATGGAAATGAAATTACTTACAAGACAGAAATAAGCTCACAGACAAGAAAACAAACTTATGGTTACCAAACATGATAAAGTGGGGGATGAGGTTCAGTTCAGTCATTCAGTCACATCCGACTCTTAGAGACCCCATGGACTGCAGCACACCAGGCTTCCCTGTCCATCACCACCTCCCTTAGCTTATTCAAACTCATTTCCATTGAGTTGGTGATGACATCCATCCTCTGTTGTCCCCTTCTCCTCCACCCTTCAATCTTTCCCAGCATCAGAGTCTTTCAAATTAATCAGTTCTTGGCACCAGGTAGCCAAAGTATTGGAGTTTCAGCTTCAACATTAGTCCTTCCAGTGAATATTCATGACAGATTTCCTTTAGGATGAACTGGTTGGATCTCCTTGCAGTCCAAGGGACTCTCAAGAGTCTTCTCCAACACCACAGTTCAAAAGCATCAATTCTTTGGTGCTCAGCTTTCTTTATAGTCCAACTCTCATATCCATACATGACCACTGGAAAAACCATAGCCTTGACAAGATGGACATTTGTTGGCAAAGTAAGTCTCTTTTTTAATATGCTGTCTAGGTTGTCATAGCTTTTCTTCCAAGGAGCAAGAGTCTTTTAATTTTGTGGCTGCAGTCGCAATCTGCAGTGATTTTGGAGCTCAAAAAAATAAAAGTCTGTCACTGTTTGCACTGTTTCCCCATCTATTTGCCATGAAGTGATGGCACCAGATGCCATGATCTTAGTTTTCTGAATGTTGAGCTTTAAGCCAACTTTTTCGCTCTTCACTTTTATCAAGAGGCTCTTTAGTTCCTCTTCACTTTTGGCCATAAGGGTGGTATCATCTGCATATCTGAGGTTATTAATATTTCTCCTGGCAATCTTGATTCCAGCTTGTGCTTCATCCAGCCCAGCATTTTCATGATGTACTCTGCATATAAGTTAAATAAAGAGGGTGATAGTATACAGCCTTGATGTACTCCCTTCTGATTTGGAACCAGTCTGTTGTTCCATGTACAGTTCTAACTGCTGATCCTTGACCTGCATACAGATTTCTCAGGAGGTATTTCAGGTGGTCTGGTATTCCCATCTCTTTCAGAATTTTCCACAGTTTGTTGTGATCCACACAGTCAAAGGCTTTGACATAGTCAATAAAGCAGAAGTAGATGTTTTTCTGGAACTCTCTCACTTTTTTGATGATCCATCGGATGTTGGCAATTTGGTCTCTTATTCCTCTGCCTTTTCTAAATCCAGCTTGAACATCTGGAAGTTCATGGTTCATATACTGTTGAACCATTGGCTTGGAGAATTTTGAACACTACTTTACTAGCATGTGAGATGAGTGCAATTGTGTGGTAGTTTGAGCATTCTTTGGCATTGCCTTTCTTTGGGATCAGAATGAAAACTGACCTTTTCCAGTCCTGAGGCCACTGCTGAGTTTTCCGAATTTCCTGGCCTTTTGAGTGCAGCACTTTTGCAGCATCATCTTCTAGGATTTGAAATAGCTCAACTGGAATTCCATCACCTCCACTAGCTTTGTTCTTATTGAAGCTTCCTAAGGCACACTTGACTTCACTTTCCAGGATGTCTGGCTATAGGTGAGTGATCACACATTGTGTGATGAAGATCTTTTTTGTATAGTTCTTCCAGAGATAATTTAGGAGTTTGGAAATAACATATACACATACTGAAGTGCTCTTGCCTTGGGCACCTAAAGAGTTTGGTAAATATTTTGGTGCTGAATGGTTAAAATGGCATTAATTGAAACCTTTTTGAATATGTTTTGGGATTGGGGATAGATTATGGTATAAATTTATTGGCTGCTATTTAAATGAAAAAAATGACAATGCATTATAATATTCGTTCTAATCAAGTAATGCTTGAAGATTGAATTTCAGACTGCAAATGTGGTGCACACATTTATTTCTGAATGAGACTTTGTGTCCCAGCTGCTGAAACATTTGTGGGAAGGTGAAAGATTTGTGGACTAATAGATATCTGTGGCAGTGCCTAAGCTTAATACAGTAAAAGATGTTTTCACTGAAAAGATAAATCATTTCATTTTTCATATATACACAGTCATTCTGGGTTACACTTATGCAAAACATCTGCCCATGAAGGGTCTCTGACAGTGGGAAATAGGTACCTGGGAAAGAAAACCAGTTTCTCCTCCTGAAACACAAAAATTAGACAAGTAGAATTTTGGATAACTCTCAAGATGCTAGCTGAGGGTACAACAAATGTTTTCAAGAAATTTTTTGATTATCATGAAATACTATTTTTGCTTATGGCGGAAATAAGAATAGACAAATGGGTTTTTTAACAAGGTAGTTACCTGTTTCTTTAAAAAGTATGCGATTTAACCCAACCAGTATGCTGAAGAAGTTGAAGTTGAATGGTTCTACGAAGACCTACAACACCTTCTAGAACTAACACCCAAAAAAGATGTCCTTTTCATTATAGGGGGACTGGAATGCAAAAGTAGGAAGTCAAGAAATACCTCGAAAAACAGGCAAATGTGGCCTTGGAGTATAGAATGAAGCAGGGCAAAGGCTAATAGAGTTTTGCCAAGAGAATGCACTGGTTATGGCAAAAACCCTCTTCCAACAACACAAGAGAAGACTCTACACACAAACATCACCAGATGGTCAACACTGAAATCAGATTGATTATAGTCTTTGCAGCCAAAGACGGAGAAGTTCCATACAGTCAGCAAAAACAAGACTAGGAGCTGACTGTGGCTCAGACCATGAACTCTTATTGCCAAATTCAGACTTAAACTGAAGAAAGTACGGAAACCCACTAGACCATTCAGTATGACCTAAATCAAATCCCTTAAGATTATACAGTGGAAGTGACAAATAGATTGAAGGGATTAAATCTGATAGAGTGCCTGAAGAACTATGGACGGAAGTTCATGACATTGTACAGGGGACAGGGATCAAGACCATCCCCAAGGAAAAGAAATACAAAAAGGCAAAATGCTTGTCTGAGGAGGCCTTCTAAATAGCTGTGAAAAGAAGAGAAGCAAAAGGCAAAAGAGAAAAGAAAGATCAGTTCAGTTCAATACAGTCGCTCAGTCATGTCTGAGTCTTTGATACCCCATGAATTACAGCACACCAGGCTTCCCTGTCCACCATCAACTCCCGGTGTTCACTCGAACTCATGTTCATCGAGACAGTGATGCCATCCAGCCATCTCATCCTCTGTCGTCCCCTTCTCCTCCTGCCCCCAATCCCTCCCAGCATCAGAGTCTTTTCCAATGAGTCAACTCTTCACATGAGGTGGCCAAAGTACTGATGTTTCAACTTTAGCATCATTCCTTCCAAAGAATACCAAGGACTGATCTCCTTTAGGATGGACTGGTTGGATCCCCTTGCAGTCCAAGGGACTCTCAAGAGTCTTCTCCAGCACCACAGTTCAAAAGCATCAATTCTTCGGCACTCAGCATTCTTCACAGTCCAACTCTCACATCCGTACATGACTACTGGAAAAACCATAGCCTTGACTAGACAGACCTTTGTTGGCAAAGTAACATCTCTGCTTTTTAATATGCTATCTAGATTGGTCATAACTTTCTTTCCAAGGAGCAAGAGTCTTTTAATTTCATGGCTGCAATCACCATCTGCAGTGATTTTGAAGCCCCAAAAAATAAAGTCTGACACTGTTTCCAATGTTTCCCCATCTATTTGCCATGAAGTGATAGGACCAGATGCCATGATCTTAGTTTTCTGAATGTTGAGCTTTAAGCCAACTTTTTCACTCTCCTCTTTCACTTTCATCAAGAGGCTTTTGAGTTCCTCTTCACTTTCTGCCATAAGGGTGGTGTCATCTGCATATCTGAGGTTATTGATATTTCTCCAGGCAATCTTGATTCCAGCTTGTGCTTCATCCAGCCCAGCATTTCTCATGATGTACTCTGCATAGAAGTTAAATAAGCAGGTGACAATATACAGCCTTGACGTACTCCTTTTCCTATTTGGAACCAGTCTGTTGTTCCATGTCCAGTTCTAACTGTTGCTTCCTGACCTGCATATAGGTTTCTCAAGAGGCAGGTCAGGTGGTCTGATATTCCCATCTCTTTCAGAATTTTCCACAGTTTATTGTGATCCACACAGTCAAAGGTTTTGGCAAAGTCAATAAAGCAGAAATAGATGTTTTTCTGGAACTCTCTGCTTTTTCTATGATCCATTGGATGTTGGCAATTTGGTCTCTGATTCCTCTGTCTTTTCTAAAACCAGCTTGAACATCTGGAAGTTCACAGTTCCCATATTGCTAAAGCCTGGCTTGGATAATTTTGAGCATTACTTTACTAGTGTGTGAGATGAGTACAATTGTGTGGTTGTTTGAGCATATACCCATTTAAATGCTGAGTTCCAGAGAATAGCAAGGAGAGATAAGAAAACCTTCCTCAGTGATCAATGCAAAGAAATAGAGGAAAACAATAGAATGGAAAAGACTACAGACCTCTTCAAGAAAATTAGAGATACCAAGGGAACATTTCATGCAAAGATGGGCACAATAAAGGACACAAATGGTTTGGACCTAACATAAGCAGAAGATATTAAGAAGAGGTGGCAAGAATACACAGAAGAACTATACAAAAAAGATCCTCACAATCCTGACAATCACGATGGTGTGATCACTCACCTAGAGCCAGACATCCTGGAATGTGAAGTTAAGTGCGCCTTAGGAAGTATCAATAAGAACAAAGCTAGTAGAGGTGATGGAATTCCAGTTGAGCTATTTCAAATCCTAGAAGATGATTCCGTGAAAGTGCTGTACTCAAAAGGCCAGGAAATTCGGAAAACTCAGCAGTGGCCTCCAGACTGGAAAAGGTCAGTTTTCATTCTGATCCCAAAGAAAGGCAATGCCAAAGAATGCTCAAACTACCACACAATTGCACTCATCTCACATGCTAGTAAAGTAGTGTTCAAAATTCTCCAAGCCAATGGTTCAACAGTATATGAACCATGAACTTCCAGATGTTCAAGCTGGATTTAGAAAAGGCAGAGGAATAAGAGACCAAATTGCCAACATCCGATGGATCATCAAAAAAGTGAGAGAGTTCCAGAAAAACATCTACTTCTGCTTTATTGACTATGTCAAAGCCTTTGACTGTGTGGATCACAACAAACTGTGGAAAATTCTGAAAGAGATGGGAATACCAGACCACCTGAAATACCTCCTGAGAAATCTGTATGCAGGTCAAGGATCAGCAGTTAGAACTGTACATGGAACAACAGACTGGTTCCAAATCAGAAGGGAGTACATCAAGGCTGTATACTATCACCCTCTTTATTTAACTTATATGCAGAGTACATCATGAAAATGCTGGGCTGGAAGAAGCACAAGCTGGAATCAAGATTGCCTGGAGAAATATCAATAACCTCAGATATGCAGATGACACCACCCTTATGGCAGAAAGTGAAGAGGAACTAAAGAGCCTCTTGATGAAAGTGAAAGAGGAGAGTGAAAAAGTTGGCTTAAAGCTCAACATTCAGAAAGCGAAGATCATGGCATCTGGTCCCATCACTTCATGGCAAATAGATGGGGAAACAGCGCAAACAGTGACAGACTTATTTTTTTTTTGAGCTCCAAAATCACTGCAGATTGTGACTGCAGCCACAAAATTAAAAGACTCTTGCTCCTTGGAAGAAAAGCTATGACAACCTAGACAGCATATTAAAAAATAGAGACATTACTTTGCCAACAAATGTCCATCTTGTCAAGGTTATGGTTTTTCCAGTGGTCATGTATGGATATGAGAGTTGGACTATAAAGAAAGCTGAGCACCAAAGAATTGATGCTTTTGAACTGTGGTGTTGGAGAAGACTCTTGAGAGTCCCTTGGACTGCAAGGAGATCCAACCAGTTCATCCTAAAGGAAATCAGTCCTGAATATTCATTGGAAGGACTGATGCTAAAGCAGAAACTCCAATCCTTTGGCCACCTGATGCAAAGAACTGACTCACTGGAAAAGACCCTGATGCTGGTATTGATTGAAGGTGGGAAAAGAAGGGGACAACAGAGGATGAGATGGTTGGGTGTCAGCACCGTCTCAATGGACATGAGTTTGTGTAAGCTACGGGATTTGCTAATGCCCAGGAAATCCTGGCATGCTGCAGTCCATGGCATTTCAAAGGGCCGGACACCACTGAGCTACTGAACTGACTGAACACAATAATAGTTCTTTATAGCATAAATTTTAAGCAATCCAAGATTTTAAGTAACTTATCCAAAAGTCCATGAACTGTTGGAATTAAGATTTGAACCCAGGACATCTGATTTCAAAATCAGTATGTTTGACCAGTGTCCTTATGAGTACACATACACACACCAGAGAGAAAGAAATAGAAATGATACATACATACATAATACATATAGATGTACAAACATACATAATGCTGCTAATTGACCAAATTACTTTTTTGTTCTTTAAACTTCTACGACTTTGGACTGTTCTTTAGATAGGCATCTCTGCTCTGTCTTCCTTTGATAGCAGTACTTGCATTTTTCTCTTAGGAAAACAAAACCTTCTCCTTAATGAACTTAATACTGACTTCTATTCCAGCTCCAAGAAAACGATAGCTTCAGTCCAGGCCAGAGAACTGTATGCCCTGGCCGCAGGGTTGGTTCCTGTTTGTACAAATGAACTAATCCATGCCAGACCCAGTGAGACATTTTCTAGGGCACTGGAAAAAAAAAAAAGTTCTCTTTCTACCCAGACATGAAATTGGAAGGCACTAATGCAGTCATCATACCAACATATGGAGTCTGAGAGGGAAGCAAGACTTAGAAAGAGCAGAGATGATTCAAAGATAGAAATGGACTAACACCTAAGGCCTTTGAGTCCCTCAATGCTGCCATGGAGAAGGAAATGGCAACCCACTCCAGTATTCTTGCCTGGAGAATTCCATGGACAGAGGAGCCTGGCGAGCTATAGTCCATAGGTTCGCAAAGAGTCTGACATGACTGAAGCGACTTAAGACTGAAGCAACTTAACAATGCAGGCATGGCCAAAGCTAGTCCTCCCTCTACCCCACATGTATTGTAAACTTGTAAAACACCTTTTTTATGTATGCCAGTTTTGACTCTATTTTCTGTTGCCTCCAACAGCAGGAATCCCAAGAGATACAGTTCTCCCTTCCAAGGAAGACAGGACAGGAGAGGGGCAGACAGACTAGCTTCAATCAGCAAAGTAGAGCTCAGAATCTAAGTCAGGGGCACAGGGCAGAAAATGAGATTTCAGGGCTTAACAAGAAGGTACTGCTGCTGCTAAGTCGCTTCAGTCGTGTCCGACTCTGTGCCACCCCAGAGACGGCAGCCCACCAGGCTCCTCCTTCCCTGGGATTCTCCAGGCAAGAACACTGGAGTGGGTTGCCATTGCCTTCTCCAATGCATGAAAGTGAAAAGTGAAAGTGAAGTTGCTCAGTCGTGTCTGACTCCTAGCGACCCCATGGACTGCAGCCTACCAGGCTCTTCAGTCCATGGGATTTTCCAGGCAAGAATACTGGAGTGGGGTGCCATTGCCTTCTCTGAAGAAAGTACTAAGTCCTTCCAAAACCTCAGGTTCTCCACTGTGTAGTGAGAAAAGGGCTCATGCCTCCCTCCAAGGTCTCCATCTTTATGTTCCTGGAGTTTCAATAAATAGTAGGGAGCTCAAAAATCCTGATTGAGAAGTTAAGGCGCAACATCAAGGAGCAAAAGCTTTGTTTGCTGTGCAGTACTTCTTTCTCTTTTCTCCCTCTCCCTCACACACATACACACATCCACACATACATGTAAACACACACAGATCCATGCAACCCTCAGACCCCAGTATAAAGAAAGTTTGCGAGGAGACACCACACCCTTCCTGTTTCTCTCTTCTATCTCCACGTTGTCCATAGGAAAATCTCTCCATATCATGAGGGCTGTAACATAATCCAGGCTAAATCGGGAAATTGCAGAGCTGAGGCTGAAATAGACACTACATCCTTAACTCAATCTCATTGAATCTCTTTAAAACAAAATAAAAGAAAGGACAAAGACACATCATACTAGGTCGCCTAAGAATGGTCGCCTAAGTAAACCGTTGAGACGGGCTGGTCGGTCTTTTGTCAGTGTGGGCACAGAGTCTGAAGGTGCTGGCAGTGTACTTTTGTCTACAAAAACAAGGCCTATTTTTTTGCAGCAGCATTATTACACACACACACACACACACACACACACACACACACACACACACACATCACATGAATGCTTTCTGGCTTTTCTATTGCCCTGTCTCAGAAAGATATAAAAAGATTTCAACTTAAAGGGGAAATGCCACCTCCAAGCCTCAGACTGCCTGTTCTCTTACCTTTAGCCTCTGAGACATCAAACAGAAACTGAGGTCAACAAAACCAAAGAAGCCAGGGCCATTGCCTTGCAAGGGTTAAAACTAGATCAAAATCAAATGGCACGCTGCAGCACGTCTTCTGCATGACTGATACTGCAATCGATCTGCAGCGGTTCATTTTCTCTCTGGAATCTCTGCCTACTGAGAACAAATACAAACACATGTGGAACCAATAGGAAGCAGACGAAGGGCTTTAAGAGGGCTGGACCAACCTGTGTCAGAGAGTGCTCACTTAGCAGATGGGGCAATTAATAAAGAGTCAAGTGGGATGGCTCTGTCAAGGTAGCTTGAAGTGCTAACAATCCTCTTTTGTCTGCCCGCTGCAGAGTGCAGATGGATGCAGATTCAGAATAAGAACTGCATTGTGCCCCCGTTCCCTCCATACTGTGTCCCAGGATGAACAGAGGCCCAGGTGTCTGACACCTCCCATATTCTAGACAAACATGATACTGATTCTTGCTCCCTGCTAGCATTTGAAGTGCTGACGCGACTGCTAATCTGGGGGAAATAAGACTTTCTAAGTAAATTGGCCTTTCAAAACTATCTGAAAAGAGAGGATTTGCCATCAAAGCATTGACGGTTTGTGTGCACACCTCGCTACCCATTGATTCCAATTGCAAATACAAGATTCTTGCCCTTCAGCCAACAGCTATGGGTGACTGAAGTCACTTAAGACTGAACCTCTAGCAGATGCTACTCTATTTTTTTTAAGGTGGAGACATGAGTGTCATGGTCACGTGAGGGCAGAAAAGTTCACGTGGTTCTTTTGGCCAATGGGACTCCTGGTATGCCAGTGAATTTCCAGCTCAGTTCATTGCATTCTGCCCGAATTGCTCACCTCTGTTCTCCTTGGCTCCTTAAGCTACTGCCATCACCGACTGTAACCACTTCCTCTCTAAAACGGGCCCAGACAATGGAAATGTGTCTGTTACTCCCAAGGCAGCTGAGAGTGTGTTCTGCTGCCCAAGCTCAAGGCCAATCCAGAGCAATCTGGTTGGCTCCCAAGTTAAATGCCAACTCTCATAATTCCTTTCCCACATAATCCCTTTCCCATACATCAGAATGGGGCTTCCCAGGTGGCACTAATTTTAAAGAACCTGCTTTCCAGTGCAGGAGACATAAGACACTCAAGTTCAGTCCCTGGGTCAGGAAGATCCCCTGGAGAAGGAAATGGCATCCCACTCCAGTATCCCTGCCTGGAGAATCCCATGGACATAGGAGCCTGGTAGGCTACAGTCCATGGGGTTGAAAAGAGTCAGACACAACTGAAGCAACTTAGCCCACATGCAGACATGAGGAAAGAATACGTCAGTCAATCTCCTGTGAACTCTTTCTAAGCCTTTGTAATATGAGATGCCTACAGCTGTGAACCATCCAGAGACCTTCTCTTGAAATTTCCCCTTTGCTCAATATCCAGGGGAATCAGAATCCGGAATTGGCTGAAAAAAAAATAAAACTCATCTTCTCAGTTTATGAGAGATCACAGAACGATTACTAGACTGTTGTTTGTTGTCAGGCAGAGATTGACTTTGCTAAAATTAAGATAGAAACTTTAATTAAATTCTACATACCTTTCTAGAGCTCCAATGTCAGCTGGTTCCAAACTTCAGGTTTCAAGCCTATCAAAATACAGTTAAGTTTTTTTATTTTATTTTAAACTTTACATAATTGTATTAGTTTTGCCAAGTTTTTAAGCTGAAGGGCAACTTCTTAATTCTATCAAGTCACTTAACTTAAAGGTGAGTGACAGAGAATCTAAGCGATGTGAAAAAAGTCATCAATCTAGAGACAGAATCAGCACAAGACCAAGCCCACATCTCTTGACTAGACCCAAAAGACAAATCCTCTCTCTTCCACATTATCCCATCTCCATCTCTAAGTAGATGATGACATTCTATTTTTTTTTAAACTTGCTAAATCTCACCCTTAGGCCCTGCACCTGTGCTTCTGGGGAGAAGGAGGGAGGAAACTGCATTGTCAATTCTTCTTAAAAAGAAAGGTTGAGAACAGTTCATCCACAGTTGTTCTGATAGAGCAATGTCCATTTTTTTTCCTCAGGTGACAAGAAAGTGGGGAGCAGAAACATAAACTAGATTCAGACCAGAGATCCTATCCTTTGCTAAAGATACCATGATAAAATAATATTGCCACAGGAAGAGTTGTATAGTTGTTTGGCTTGCCTAACAATAAAATTCCTTCTGGTAAATTATTCACTATCCAATCTCTGCACTACTCACTGGCTCCCCATGATTTGCAGAAGCAAGTTCTAACACCTTAGCTTAGCATTCTGTTTAACATGAAATGATTTCTGCTTCCCTCCCCAGATAGCTCACCTGTACTGGAAGCGTTGTGCACCCAGCGAGTTTTCTCTCTTGTCTGTGATAGAGTTGAGACTATGAGCATAAGCAAGAAATGACATTTTCCAACATCTTCGGTAGCTAGGTATGACCTGAAATTAAGTCCTCCCAATGAGAGTAGAAAGGTGGTGTCACATCCAGGTGTGAGCTTTTTGAGTCCCTCTTGTACCAGATGCTAGAGGACACCAGCTGTGAGAGCAGGATCACAGGGAGAAGGTGAAATGTGGTACAGTTGCAAAAGAAGCTTCAGAAGATCTTACTGGGAGCTCTTCAGCTCTTCTAACTGGGTACGCAGTCAGAATTATCTCTCTTGAAGTAAGGGGAACTGGCCTTTATACCTCTGTGTCTTCGATGCATACTGTCCCCAGGGAAGAGGCAATTAGTTGAGGGCAATTTCCTAAAGGAATTCAGCCGAGATTTTTTAAGCCATCAACATTCCCAGTCACTGGGAGAATGTGTGTCTGCGTCCCATAGAGAATTTGGGCTGTGGACTACAGCATCCACTACCCTGCACACAAAGCTGGTCTCTAACATCATGCCCAAACCATCCTTTCCTGATTTTTCACAGGTTGCTTTTCCATCTTAGCTCTTCTCCAGATAGCTAACTCCCACTTATTGCCCAAAACAGCACAAGTATTGGGTTAGCCAAAATTTCTTTTGGATTTTTCTGGGAGTTGTTATGGAGAAACCAGAACAAGCATTTTGGCTAACCCAATACCTTCTCTCCCATTTTCCCTGACCTCCCTTAGATGACTCTGCTTTACTGCCTCTCCTTTCTATGCTCCCATTGTAACTTTTGCCATGATTTTATCACATGACACTGGAATATTATGATTTAAACTCACATTCAAGAGTACAGTCCTTGAAGGAAGGTACAATGTTTGGACCCCTGACATTGACGTGTCACCTGACCTATAACAGGCACTCATCCAACGTGACTCACAATAAGTGTAAGTAAATGAATGAGTTAATAACTTAATGAATGTTCACATACGCTCCCATTTAATTCCAAAAAGAATTTGAGGCAGCCAAATTTCAAAAAACCCAACATACTGCAGCTTATGGAGTAGTAGTTGAAAATATACAAAACCTGGCAGAAATGCATGTCTCACTCCACAGAATGGTGTGCTATTGGGGTATAAATATGAGTCTTGGAAAAACCTTTATTTCAATGCTACAGATACCCAGATTGGTGACAGCAGGGTATCTTCTCACAAGGACAAGAGATCTCAGCCAATAGCACTTTCAAGAATGTGCAAGCAAAGAGTTAACAGTCTCACAGCTGCCTTTCATTGGAGGTGTTAATGAGGTGACAGGGGGAAGAGATTCTTAAATGAAATTGCCTTCACTCATTCCAGTTAAATTCCAGTACAATGGAAAGCCATGAATCTCTCTCCACACAGCCTCTTTCCCCACCCTCTTCTAACGGGCTCTGACCTTAGCTCTTGGTTGCACGCCTTGGAATGGTCCACTAAGAATTTGGAACTACCCACTTGGTTTCCAAACCTCAGGTTGCCTTGGGGACGTTACTATAATTTGGTTACCAGAGATACTTAGGTTAAGGGAAATGATTCAAAACATAATGCATGGTGTGATAGAACTGGGTTGTCATCTGAGCAATCAGAAACTCAGGCATAAAGTCATTCTGATGTACTTTCTGCTTGTTTATTTAGAAATGTTCTGTTTCTGTGGCATGAATCAGAAATAAAGGGCAATATTTTGGAAGAAAAGGATCCGTAAGATACTGTCCAGACAGAATCTTTGAAAAAGTTCTCAAACATAGCCCAAGAGAATCATTCCAAATGCAAGTTTATTGCATCCCACAATACCCCCATCATAAAAAAGTTAGAGACAAAATGATGCTACAGTGGGTAGATAGTGCTTCGGACACCAGTGATCTAATCTTGAGAAGACTACTCTTTCAAGAAACAGGTAAATTAACATCACTATGATATAGAGAGAAGGTCTGCAGTTTAGGGAGTCAGAGACATACTTAAGGGACTTGGGCAAGCCATTCACCTCACTGACTCAGTTTCTCATCTATAAAGTAGGGCTGATGATGCTACCTCAGTGAATTATTGCAAAGCTCAAATGCAATAAGATGTAGGAAATATTTAGCACAAGACATTAGACTATTATCATCATCATCAACATTGTTACCATTCCTCATAACAATGAGGAAGAGCATTTGGCTGGGAATTCTCTTTTCATCATAAATATACCATTTGTATTCTAGAATACTAAAATATCTCATTGTACTATGAGTAGAAGAGGCTGTTTAGTTTTCTCAGGACTAGCTAAAGCAAATATGAGGAGAAATCCTAGTTGTTCAACCAGGATGCTTCTCTCTTTTAAGAAATTACTTAATCTCTTTGAACCTTAAGTTTCCTTAACAATTAAATGAGTCTCATAAGGTCTACCTCATAGGGTTTCTATGATGCTTAAATGAGCTAGCAGCTATAAAGCAGAGTACATTCTCTGGCGCAGAGTAAAGAGCTTTATTGTGATGGTCCTTGATGTTTTCAATCACTCTCTAGTTATCGCATTAGTCTTTATACGAGGATACTGTTGAAGAATCCCCTATTTAGGGGAAACAAAAAAAAATGAATGCCCTCACCACTTAATAACTATTTGTTCCAGTGACAGTTAGCCTTCAATTTGACCATACTCCACTTTCTAGTGAATAGATTCACATTTCTTAAACAATGTATATTCCCATTCCTTACCAATATGATAAATAAAATTTTCTCATGGTCATCAAAAATGGATAGAGGTTAGGAATATTCCATGGCAGCGGCTATGCAAATAACACGCACACTTTTCATAGCTGAGAGGAGGCATAAGAGGTCTCTAGGCCAGTTATTTACTTTTCCACTTACACAGATCAAACAGACCACCCAAAAATTCAATAAAACCTTAGGCTAGCAAAGGAACAGAGAAGGAACCGGCAACCCACTCCGGTGTTCTTGCCTGGAGAATCCCAGGGATGGGGGAGCCTGGTGGGCTGCCCTCTATGGGGTTGCACAGAGTCGGACACGATTGAGGCGACAGCAGCAGCAAAGGAACAACTTTTTAAAAAGGGATCAATAAGTTAGTAGAACTTTTGTCATACTCCAGTTCAATATTAAAAATAGAAGCAGCCCCTCTGTTCCTTCTGTTACATGTTTCTGTGAACATAAAACCGTTGTAAAATATAGTTTTTAAAAAAATAGGAAAAAGAACCAGATGAGTCTAGACATATTTCACAAGGAAACTGTAACTTCAAATTTGCCTTAAATAGTTTTTAATTTTGCAACAAGTTCAAACATGATATAAATGCACTTAACAATAAATAGTATCCTTGAAAATACTATGCATATTGGAAAAGCACTTGCACACTTACTGTTTAACTTTATCCTCATGACAATCTTGTAAAACAAATGAGGAGAGCTTATCATGCCCCAATCTTCACACAGCTGGGAGTCGGGAAGGTTAATAATAAGACCCAGGTAACAGCAAATTATTAGAAGTTTCAAAATTCTCATCCAAATCTTCTTACTCCAGCAATATCACTTGTTGCATTTCACACAAAAGGAATACAACACAAGAATTCCATGTTGGAAGGGTTGGAGAAGCAAAATCGGCGAGAAGCAACATGAGTAGACGGTGATGACTATTCTTGTGGTGAGCATTATTGGAAAGAGAAGAGAAGAATGGGGCTGGAAGACAGGACGAGACGTTCTTAGAGTCTGGTGTGAGGTCTTGGTGCCAATTCACCATCCAAATACATGGTTTCTAAAGGAAACCCAATATTCATGCCTCGTGACATGTAACCCAGACTCTTTATTGATTTTTGCCTTAGACTAAAAATACAGAAAAAGAAAAAAACTATTTTAAAACACGGTAACAGAGCAACAGAGGATATACAAGATTTAAAGGCGTTCCTGAGGGGAAAAAATCATCCATGGCTCTCTCCCCTCCCTGGTACTGCAATCCCATTTGCTCCCCCGAGGGGTTGATGGCAGACCCCATTCAGGAGGAGGACTAGTGCCCACCAAAGCACTTTGGGAAGATGGGGCTCCCTGGATGTACCACATTTCAGGATCTCCCTGACCTAGGAATAATGCAGTATGGGAGGCCTGAATGATCTTGCTGCTGCTGCTGCTGCTGCTGCTGTTGTTTCAGTCGTGTCCGACTCTGTGCGACCCCATAGATGGCAGCCCACCAGGCTCCCCCGTCCCTGGGATTCTCCAGGCAAGAACACTGGAGTGGGTTGCCATTTCCTTCTTCAATGCATGAAAGGAAAAGTGAAAGTGAAGTCGCTCAGTCATGTCTGACTCTTAGCGGCCCCATAGACTACAGCCTACCAGGCTCCTTTGCCCATGGGATTTTCCAGGCGAGAATACTGGAGTGGGTTGCCATGAATGATCTTAGTGAACCATATAACTCAAATACAAACATTCCTGGCGTGTTAACCATATTTTCAAGCACAACCTGAAATTTTGAAAAATGTAGCCATAATGTTGAATAACTGGGGTTTTGAACAATTATAATTGACATTTACTGAGCTTGTGAAAGTCACTCAGTCATGTCTGACTTTTTGCAGCCCCATGGAATTCTCTAGGCCAAAATATTGGAATGGATAGCCTTTCCCTTCTCCAGCGGATCTTCCCAACACAGGGATCAAACCCAGGTCTTCCACATTGCAGGCAGATTCTTTACCTGCTGAACCACAAGAGAAGCCCAAGAATACTGGAGTGGGTAGCCTATCCTTTCGACAGCTGACCTTCTCAACCCAGGAATCGAACCGAGGTCTCCTGCATTGCAGGCAGATTCTTTCCCAACTGAGCTATCAGGGAAGTCCTTATTAAGCTTATTATTTGTCAAACACTTTACTACATGATTTTCTGGATCATTTCACTCAGTTCTCACCAAAGCTATAGTTACTTTTCCTGTTTTAAAGCTGAGGAAATTGAGGCTAAGAAGTTAACTGTCTTACCCAAGGTCACACAACAAATGCATGGAGCTGTGATATGAACCCAGGCTGTTTAATTCTAGAAACACATTTATAATCAGTGCTGATTTTTTCTATGCCACTGAGATCCTGACATTTTTCTTCACTTTCTGTTCTAAATCCCTCAGTTCTCCTGGACATATGAAAGACCTGCTATTGTTTGGTCAAGGGTATAAAAAGTCAGAAAGGATATAAGCCACAATTTGCTTCCTGATTATATTATGCTCATAGACATCCTGTCAATTATAATTCTTTACACCAAACAGCAAGTAGCGCTTTTTTGGCACACAGTAGTTTTTCCCAAAAGTACATGGTATATAGCTGATGTGATTGGCTTGTATAGCAACTACCATTTCATATATTTTGTCTTGTTTTGCTGTTGGTTTTTATTTCTCCTGGAAGAACCCAGTCCTAAACCATCATTACACTGCTGGCCTAGAAGTCTGAGTTAGGGAATTATGAATACCAATTACAAAGGTGCCTGATGCCAACTCAGGACTTTACAAAAAGATAATAATAAAAAACTAGAAAAAAGTAAGATAAGATATGATGATGAAATTCCAAGGTTTGATTGACTTCAACCAGCTTTACATGGGTTTGTTTTGTTTTTGTTTTCCTCTCTCAATGTATGTTTGTTTCTATGGTATACTTAAAAAGAAAATCCATTTCCTATTCTTCTGTTATTACAAAAGGATTCTTCACACCAACCCAAGGTCACTACCATGCAATTAATACTGTATTCTGCCAGTAAATTTGTTAATTATAAATTATTACATTCTCCAGGCATAGATGATGGACATAAATTTGGAGACAGTCTCTCAGGAAATAAAAGATAAATGTAGTAATGGGAACATGCCATCCTCCATTGGATATAGGACATTTGCCAAAACAAGATAAATAAGCTAACCAGAATTTCAACATCTTCTTGGTGTCAGGGATTTTCACCTTTATTACTCATGTGCAAGTCCCCCTCTTTCACTTCCTAAACACTTGCCGGCACTGAGACCTACACTGCAGCAGCTGGGAAGCTACCATCCTGTTCTCAAAAGATAATCACCCTCCACACAGTTAAGTGTTTGGCACAGCCATGGATTCAGGAGTACAAAAAGGGCTTTGAAAACATAATATTTTAATCATTGCTTTTTTAAACATATGCTTAAACTGCATTTTCCAGCTAAGGAGTGGTCTCAGCTATCATGCACATCTCCCTCACAAAGGAAAAGTTCTCAGGCCAACTTGGCAGCTTCGAGCAATTCGGTTGATCTGGAACTCTTTCAGCTCCCCAGTTAGTGTTCTTCATGTCCAAATCCAGGTGCCAAAACTTTTACTGAGCAATAGAACTACTGCTTAACTGCCTCTCTCACCTGCTACTGTCATTGAGAGAGAACTACTACTATGTTTAGAGCTGCTTCAAGAGAAAACTGTGGCAACGTGACTTCTTCAGTCTCCTTAGCTGTTTCAGTTAGTCCCACTGTGCAATTTCTCACCCAGCAGCAACTTTAAGCCCATTACATGGCTCAGTTGAACCAGGAACTGAGCTCAAGAGGAACAGCACATTGGGGTAGTTTATACACCTAGAGTGATCACACATTTAATTTGAGATGGTCCTGCTTTTTACTGTCAACATATCATTCTCAACAGAGTCCATTTCCACTCAGAGCTGTACCAGTTTGGACAACTATATGGTTGCCCTGATTACACCTATAAAAGACCAAAGGCTGTCAACAGATACAGATATAAAGGATGTTATCTTAAGCTGGGACATCTATACTGGTAAGTTTCATCATTCCCCTCCCCTCCCTCTTGGCAGTTGCCAGCAATTTCACCATTAAAGCTTCAGACCATAACCTCTTATATCTCTAGCATTTATCCCAGAGTCTGACACAAAAGGGAGTAACCTTATGATTCTGTGTGATAGAAAATGTCAAATCACAGGGCATATTGTTCGTTCATACCATCCAAACTTATTTATTATATCACTACTATTTGTATGAACTATGCTAGGCAATAGGGGTCTACAATGAAGCAGGTAAACAGTCGTCCTCAGGGGGATTGGAATCTCATGGAAAACATGGAACTAAGATAATTTTAGTGATATAAGTGGTAAAAATATCATGTACAATAGAAGGGTGCAGAAGGGCTAACTGACCCGGTCTTGAGAAATGTAGGGAGACTTCTTAAAAATTGTGACAGATAGAGGTACCATTTCACGCCAGTCAGAATGGCTGCTATCTAAAAGTCTACAAGCAATAAATGCTGGAGAGGGTGTGGAGGAAAGGGAACCCTCTTACACTGTTAGTGGGAATGCAAACTAGTATAGCCACTATGGAGAACAGTGTGGAGATTCCTTAAAAAACTGGAAATAGAACTGCCTTATGATCCAGCAATCCCACTGCTGGGCATACACACTAAGGAAACCAGAAGGGAAAGAGACACGTGTACCCCAATGTTCATCGCAGCACTGTTTATAATAGCCAGGACATGGAAGCAACCTAGATGTCCATCAGCAGATGAATGGATAAGAAAGCTGTGGTACATATACACAATGGAGTATTACTCAGCCATTAAAAAGAGTACATTTGAATCAGTTCGAATGAGGTGGATGAAACTGGAGCCTATTATACAAAGTGAAGTAAGCCAGAAAGAAAAACACCAATACAGTATACTAATGCATATATACAGAATTTAGAAAGATGGTAATGATAACCGTGTATGTGAGACAGCAAAAGAGACACAGATGTATAGAACAGTCTTTTAGACTCTGTGGGAGAGGGCGAGGGTGGGACAATTTGGGGGAATGGCACTGAAACATGTATAATATCATATAAGAAACGAACCGCCCGTTCACATTCAATGCAGGGTACAGGATGCTTGGGGCTGGTGCACTGGGATGGCCTGGAGGGATGGTACAGGGAGGGAGGTGGGAGCGGGGTTCAGGATGGGGAACACGCGTACGCCTGTGGCAGATTCATGTTGATGTGTAGCAGAACCAATACAATACTGTAAAGTAAAAAAAAAAAAAAAATTTAATTGTGACAGATAATAAAAGGAAAGGAAAGGAAAGGAGATGGGAGAAGATTCTTTTCTACATATTACAGAAAGAGGCACATTACAAGAACTGAAAGTTGGCCCCGTGACCAAAGTAAAGATGGGAAGATGAGTAAACAGGCTGGCAGTAGGGGTGTAGAAGGACAGTAAGAAGGCCATGTATGTCGTTAAGAAGACTGGATTTTATACCAGAGTGATGGAGAATAAGAACCAGCCTTTCACAGAAGAGTGACTTGATCAGACTCAATTTTAGATTGACCACTCTGGTTACAATATTATGACTATGAAATCATGAAATGTTTTCTTGTTCTTAGGGAGAGGAGGGGACATTATTTGTGTGTGTGTGTGTGTGTGTGTGTGTGTGTGTGTGTGTGTACACGTGTGTGCATGTGTGTGTGTGTTTTGAATGTATTTAATCAAATCATCGATGAAGAACAGTCTCCTTGATAAAGTCAACCGTGACTCAACACTGAGGCATGCTGGGTTTAGTTGCTCTTTCCAGAGCATAACTTTCTGGTGTCCTTGGCCAAACTACACTGTACTTACTTGGACCTCAATTTCCTTGTCTATAATATATGAACTGCTGTATTCACCTTTTACACAGGGTGATGTGAGGAACTGCTAATGAAATGCAGCCAATTTAGGGGGGAAAAGTGTTACAGAAATGCTTAATAAGTCCAAATAATAGCCAAGAAAGATTAAATGTGTGTGTCAACTGTTTAAGAGTGCAGTGGAAGGGTTTCAGTTATAAGATTTAATGATCTGGAGGCTCCTTCTCACTAGTACTCTGTCCTGGATAGATTTAAGACTGGGGTAGCAGTCCTGCTCATCAATTAAGAGATGATTATCTCAAATCACCTCGGCTCAAAGGCATGTCTTTGTACCTGGACTGGGGCTGACTTTCTCAAGAAGCCTTCCCTGAATCTGCTGAGTCCAAGTCACAACTTGGGAAATCATATTCTGAGACTTAGGTCTGGAGGAGCATCATTTGCTACTTAAATGATATTTAAAAATAAAATAATTGGGTGTGAAATAGTAAGGTCAATGAACCTCTCCAATACATTTCAGGTATTGCAAAAGACCAAATTATTAGATTTAAATGGAAGAGTTATTGATACAAATAATTATCATTCAATGACAGCTACCTATATGCCAGGTGTTATTCTAAGTATTTGGGCAAACATTAGATCATTAGTTCCTCTCACTGGACAGTTATACCCTATTATATCTTATTTCTCAACACTTGAATCTGGAGAAGTTACATCCTGCCCATCTGTAAAATGACAGAGCTTGAATCACAACCCAGACTGGCACAAATATCATATCATACTCAATGTGTTGGCAGAGCTCCGCAAAAAAAAAAAAAAAAAAAAAAAAAAAACTATTAAAAGGTCTATCATAGCTATCCCGTTGCTGGGCTATGACTTTCTCATCCTGACCCAACCCTGCTGCTCATACCGTCAAAGGCATGTGAAGTTTCTCTTTCCAAAATGTGAGTCAGTTGAGATAGGAAGGTTAATTTATTTTTGTGGATACATGTCAGTGACACTATTTTTAAAAAGTACATCATGATAACTTGCACATCACACAAAATCCCTTCATGGGGTCATGCCAATATGACCCTAAACAGGAGGAGGGATCTGTCTCATTGGAAATGTTCCATCAAGAGCTTTGATGGTTCACATCAACATATTCAACAACGTGAGAAAAACCTGGGTACTTTTCTGAGAAATAGATTCTCACAACAGAGAATAGAAATATTGAGATAAGACCCTCTGGAGTATAGATCCATAAGCCCTGTAGTACCGCTACAACACACACCAAAAATTGATTATGATGGTTGTACCAAGTAGTACCTTTTTATATCCACAAGAGACTCAGTTTTAAAACAAAGCTTCAAGTTTTGTTGAATTGCACACCACGCAACTGCTGCAATTGTCCTTGAGAAATTCTGCAAAAATATAACTTAAATTCATTAAAAATATATACTTCTTAAATTAAAAGATAATTTTAAATCATAGGCAGATATTCATTTATATTCATACACACATGTGTACACACACACATCTAAGCTGAACTCCAGACTTAGGTACCCAACTGCCTTTGCAAGCTTGTGTGCGTGAATGCTCGGTCACTCAGTTGTGCCCAACTCTTATGACCCCATGGACTACAGCCAACCAGTCTCCTCCGTCCATGGGATTTCCCAGGCAATATTGGAGTGCATTGCCAATCCCTTCTCCATGGGATCTTCCCTTGAATCCAACTGTGCATTTGACATCAAACTTTACTATAATGAGTACAAAATCAAACTCCTGATCTTTCCTGTCCTGCACTTAAACTTGTTCTGTCTGCAGTCTTCTTGGCATTCATCAGGGGCAACCTATTCTTCCAGTGGTTTATCATCTTTTCTGACTCATCCCTTTGCTCACATCTCACATCCAAATCCACCATCACATGACCACTATCCTTCACCTCTACCGCATTTGTCCTGTACAAGTCCCCGGCATCTCTCACTTGGTCTTACAATAGCTTCCTAATTGGTCCTCTTCAACTATCTTTCTCTGTTATAGTCTATTCTCAGCCCAGTAGCAGGCAGAGTAATCCTTTTAAAAGGATCCTTTTATTTGGAGAAAAGCCCACATCCCTTCAATGACTGGCTTCCCTGGTGGCTCAAATAGTAAAGAATCTGCCTGAAATGTGGGAGACATGGTTTCAATCCCTTGGTCAAGACGACCCCTGGAGAAGGAAATGGCAATCCACTCCAGTATGCTTGCCTGGAGAATTTTATGGACAGATAAGCCTGGCAGGCTACAGTCCATGGGATGGAAAAGAGTCAGACGTGACCAAGCTTCTAACAGTTTGATGACCTGCAGGAGTTTACCTACTCCCATCCCCTAAACTTGCTGAACTCATCTTCCATGACTCTCCCCACTGGTCACTCTACTCCAGTCACACAGATCTCCTTGCTTTTGTTCTAACACCTATGGCAGCCTGCTGTCTCAGGGTCTTTGCACTTTGGTTTTCTCTATTCGTTCTTCTGCAGAGACCAGGTCTCTCTCTCACTGGATTTAGGTCATTGCTCAGTAAGGACTTCCCTAGCCACACCCATTTAAAATTACACACTCTTACCTCAGTCCTGAATTCTGCATTTTTGTTTTCTGTATTCTTCTTCTCCACATCATTTATCTCTACCTGATAAACTGTATATCTAGTATCTACCTGTTCATTGTCTATCCCCTTAACCAGAATGCAAGCTCCATGAGACAGGGGCACATGGAGCCCTTCTCTTGTTCTACTAATCCCTGGGATAGTATGTGGTACATACCAAGATTTAACCTGCCTGCCAATACAGGAGATATAAGAGACATGGGTTCAATTCCTGGATTGGGAAAATGCCCTGGAGGAGGGCATAACAACCCACTCCAGTATTCTTGCCTGGAGATCCCCATGGATAGAGGAACCTGGCAGGCTGCTGTCCATAGGATCACATAGAGTCAGACACAACTGAAGCGACTTAGCCTGCATAGCATTTAATAAACATTTGTGGAAGGAAGGTATGGAGGAAAACCGGATGAAGAGGTAGTGCAGCAGCAGCAGGAACCTGACCATGTGACTATTGCAGTGGGGTGGTCAGAAAAGACTCTTTGAGGAAACAGCCCTTGAACCTGAATGCTGAAAAGAGTCCATCTATACAATGATCAGGAAACAAAACTTTCCATGAGTATAGACTTTAAATAAGACTTTTAAGTTTGACAAATTTAAAAAGTAAAAAGGACTATGTAGGTGGATTTATGGCACACACACACACAAAAAAAAGTAGATCAAGCCTGAACAATTACTGTCAATTGCTAAGGTTTCCACTACAGATGCTAGGAAAAAGTGTCCTCATATTTTCTGTCTGCCTGATTGTGGCAGTCAAGACTGAATAGAGTAATCGAAGAGAAAAACATAGTTCAGTTCAGTGGCTCACTGGGGTCCAACTCTGCGACACCATGAACTGCAGCACGCCAGGCCTCCCTGTCCATCACCAACTCCCAGACTCCACCCAAACCCATGTCCATCGAGTCAGTGATGCCATCCAGCCATCTCATCCTCTGTTGTCCCCTTCTCCTCCTGCCCTCAATCCTTCCCAGCATCAGGGTCTTTTCAAATGAGTCAGCTCCTAGCATCAGGTGGCCAAAGTATTGGAGTTTCAGCTTCAACATCAGTCCTTCCAATGAACACCCAGGACTGATCTCCTTTAGGATGGACTGGTTGGATCCCCTTGCAGTCCAAGGCACTCTCAAGAGTCTTCTCCAATACCACAGTTCAAAAGCATCAATTCTTCAGCACTCAGCTTTCTTTATAGTCTAGCTCTCACATCCATAAATGACTACTAGAAAAACCACAGCCTTGACTAGACACACCTTTGTTGGCAAACTAATGTCTCTGCTTTTGAACATGCTGT
Organism: Bubalus kerabau; assembly: GCF_029407905.1. Taxonomy (NCBI): domain Eukaryota; kingdom Metazoa; phylum Chordata; class Mammalia; order Artiodactyla; family Bovidae; genus Bubalus; species Bubalus kerabau. The sequence continues at coordinate 95,713,969 of NC_073627.1, read as the reverse complement.
CTAGGTTGGTCATAACTTTCCTTCCAAGGAGTAAGCGTCTTTTAATTTCATGGCTGCAGTCACCATCTGCAGTGATTTGGGAGCCCAGAAAAATAAAGTCTGACACTGTTTCCACTGTTTCCCCATCTATTTGCATTGAAGTGATGGGACCGGATGCCATGATCTTCGTTTTCTGAATGTTGAGTTTTAAGCCAACTTTTTCACTCCCCCCTTTCACTTTCATCAAGAGGCTTTTTAGTTCCTCTTCACTTTCTGCCATAAGGGTGGTGTCATCTGCATATGTGAGGTTATTGATACTTCTCCTGGCAGTCTTGATTCCAGCTTGTGCTTCTTCCAGCCCAGCATTTCTCATGATGTACTCTGCAAATAAGTCAAATAAGCAGGGTGACAATATACAGCCTTGATGTACTCCTTTTCTGATTTGGAACCAGTCTGTTGTTCCATGTTCAGTTCTAACTATTGCTTCCTGACCTGCATACAGGTTTCTCAAGAGGCAGGTCAGGTGGTCTGGTATGCCCATCTCTTGAAGAATTTTCTGGTTTATTGTAATCCACACAGTCAAAGGCTTTGGCATAGTCAATAAAGCTGAAATAGATGTTTTTCTGCAACTCTCTTGCTTTTTCGATGATCCAGCAGATGTTGGCAATTTGATCTCTGGTTCCTCTGCCTTTCCTAAAACCAGCTTGAACATCTGGAAGTTTACGGTTCATGTATTGCTGAAGCCTGGCTTGGAGAATTTTGAGCATTACTTTACTAGCATGTGAGATGAGTGCAATTGTGTGGTAGTTTGAGCATTCTTTGGCATTGCCTTTCTTTGGAATTGGAATGAAAACTGACCTTTTCCAGTCCTGTGGCCACTGCTGAGCTTTCCAAATTTGCTGGCATATTGAGTGCAGCACTTTCATAGCATTGTCTTTCAGGATTTGAAATAGCTCAACTGGAATTCCATCACCTCCACTAGCTTTGTTCATATTGATGCTTGACTTCACATTCCAGGATGTCTGGCTCTAAGTGAGTGATCACACCATCATGATTATCTGGGTCATGAAGATCTTTTCTGTACAGTTCTTCTGTATATTCTTGCCACCTCTTCTTAATATCTTTTTCTGTCAGGTCCCTGCCATTTCTTGCATTATTAAGCCCATCTTTGCATGAAATATTCCCTTGGTATTTCTAATTTTCTTCAAGAGATCTCTAGTCTTTCCCATTCTATTGTTTTCTTCTATTTCTTTGCACTGATCACTGAGGAAGGCTTTCTTATCTCTCCTTGCTTTTCTTTGGAACTCTGCATTCAAATGGGTATATCTTTCCTTTTTCCTTTGCTTTTCGCTTCCCTTCTTTTCATAGCTATTTGAAAGGCCTTCTCAGACAGCCATTTTGCTTTTTTGCATTTCTTTTTCTTGGGGATGGTCTTGATTCCTGTCTCCTGTACAATGTCATGAACCTCCATCCATAGTTCATCAGACACTCTATCAGATCTAGTCCCTTAAATCTATTTCTCACTTGCACTGTATAATTATAAGGGATTTGATTTAGGTTATACCTGAATGGTCTAGTAGTTTTCTCCACTTTCTTCAATTTCAGTCAGAATTTGGCAATAAGTAATTCATGATCTGAGCCACAGCCAGCTCCCAGTCTTGTTTTTGCTGACTGTATAGAGCTTTTCCATCTTTGGCTGCAAAGAATATACATTGTATTCTATGTATATTACATAATATACATAATACATAATACAAGAATACATAATATTCTTAGTATATTCATGTAAAAAAACCGTAGTAATGCAGGTAAAACATGCAGACAGAATTTTACATCTCAGATATAAACTTGTTAATAGTAAAGATCTTTTATGCCAAAAACCAATAATCTAAAAAAGTCAATCACTTTCATATGTACCAGTAATGAACAAGTGGAATTTGAATTTAAAAGTGCAATTATTATTTTCACTAGCACCAAATATATATGAATATGCATGTAAAAATATAACCAAAAATGTATGAAATTTGTATTAGGAAAACTTAAAATCTTTGATAAAACTCTGATCTAAACTCTGAACAAAATCAAACAAGAAGAAATTACAGGGAGAGATGCTATGTGTTCATGGATTGGCAGACTCAATATTGTCAATAAGTCAGTTCTTTCCAACTTGATCTATAGAGTCAATGTAATCCCAATCAAAATCCCAGCATTATTTTGTGGATTTCAACAAAATAATTCCAAAGTTCATATGGAAAGGCAAAAGACCCAGAGAGTCAACTAATATTGAAGAATGAAGTTGGAGGACTGACATTACCCAACCTAAAGATTTGCTCCAAAGCTACAGTAATCAGCACACTGTGGGACTGGTAACAGAACAGACTCATAGATCAATAGGAAGAATAGAAAACCCAGAAATGTACACACATAATTACAGTCAACTGATCTTTGACAAAGGATCAAGGTCCATACAATGGACCTAAGATAGTCTTTTCAACAAATGGTGCTGGACACCACTGGAAATCCTCATGTTAAAAAAAAAAAAGAAGAAGAAGAAGAAAAAATGATCTAGACATAGATCTTATACTCTTTACAAACATTAACCCAAATGGATCATAGACATAAATATAAAACACAAAACTATAAAACTCCTAGAAGATAACACAGGAGAAACTCTAGATGACCTTGGATTTAGCAGTGATTTTAAATACAATACCAAAAGCACAATCCAAGAAACAAAAAAATAGAGGTTGGACTTCATTGAAATTTAAAATGTCTGCCTTGCTTCACTGTCAAGAGGATAAGAAGACAAATCATAGACTAGGAGACAATATTTGTGAAAGACAAATCCGATAAAAGACTATTACCTAAAAAAACACAAAGAACTCTTCAGTTCAGTTCAGTCGCTCAGTCGTGTCTGACTCTTTGTGACCCCATGAATTGCAGCACGCCAGGCCTCCCTGTTCATCACCAACTCCTGGAGTTCACTCAAACTCATGTCCATTGAGTCTGTGATGCCATCCAGCCATCTCATCCTCTGTTGTCCCCTTCGCCTCCTGCCCCCAGCCCTCCCACCATCAAGGTCTTTTCCAATGAGTCAACTCTTCGCATGAGGTGGCCAAAGTACTGGAGTTTCAGCTTTAGCATCATTCCTTGCAAAGAACACTCAGGACTGATCTCCTTTAGAATGGACTGGCTGGCTCTCCTTGCAATCCAAGGAACTCTCAAGAGTCTTCTCCAACACCATAGCTCAAAAGCATCAATTCTTTGGTGCTCAGCTTTCTTCAAAGAACTCTTAGATAACAACAATAAGAAAATTGAAAAACCAAAATACTTTACAATATTGTATTGGTTTTGCCGTACATCAACATGAATCCACCATGGGTGTACACGTGTTCCCCATCCTTAACCCCCCACCCTCCTCCCTCCCCATATCATCCCTCTGGGTCATCCCAGTGCACCAGCCCCAAGCATCCAATATCCTGCATCGAACCTGGACTGGCAATTCATTTCATATATGATGTTATACATGTTTCAATGCCATTCTCCCCAATCATCCCACCCTCTCCCTCTCCCACAGAGTCCAAAAGACTGTTCTATACATCTGTGTCTCTTTTGCTGTCTCGCTTACAGGGTTATCGTTACCATCTTTCTAAATTCCATATATACATGTTAGTATACTGAATTGGTGTTTTTCTTTCTGGCTTATTTCACTCTGTATAATAGGCCCCAGTTTCATCCACCTCATTAGAACTGATTCAAATGTATTCTTTTTAAGGGCTGAGTAATACTTCATTATTGTAAAGTAATTAAACTTCAATTAAAATAAATAAATTTATATTAAAAAACAAAACAAAATAAAAAATGGGCCAAATACCTTAATGAATACCTCATCAAAGAAGATACACATATGACAAATAAACTTATGAAAAGATGCTTCACATCAGCATCACCAGGGAAATACAAATTAAAATACTGAGATATCACTACTATTAGGTATCACTACTATTAGATATCACACCTATTAGGATGGCCAAAATCCAGAACACTGACAATAGCAAATGCTAATGAGACTATAGAACTGTGGGAGCTCTCATTCATTTCTGATGGGAATGCAAAATGGTACAGTCACATTGTAAGACAGCTTGGAGGGTTCTTACAAATCTAAGTATATTCTTACCATAAAATCCAATAATGTTCCTCTTTGGTATTTACCCAAAGAAGCTGAAACTTATATCCACACAAAAAACCTGCACACAAATACTTGTGGTAGCTTTATTCATTATTGCCAAAACTTAGACTCAGCCAAGGCATCCCTCAGTAGTGGTAACTGAACTGTGGTATATGCAAACAGCAGAGTATTATTCAGTACTAAAAAGAAATGATCTATCAAGTCATGAAAAGACATGGAAGAACCATAAATGCATATTTCCAAGGGAAAGAAGCCAATCTGAAAAGACTACATACTCTTTGATTCCAACTATATGAAATTTTAGAAAAGGCAAAGCTGCAGAGACAATAAAAAGATCAGTGGTTGTCTGGGATTAGTAGAGATGACGAGATGAACAGTGAGAGCAAGGAGGATTTTTAGGGGAAAAAAACTACTCTGTATGATTACATTATGGTGGAATTGTGTTATGGTGGATATGTGTGTTAGTCGCTTAGTCATGTCCAACTCTTTGCGACCCCATGGACTGTAGCCCGCCAGGCTCCTCTGTTCATGGGGATTCTCCAGGCAAGAATACTGGAGTGGGTTGCCATTTCCTTCTCCATATGGTGGATATATGTCATTCTAAATTTATCAAACACCATAGAATGTACACAGTTCAATGAACCCTAATGGAATCTATGGACTCTGGTTGGTAATGATGCATCAATGCAAGTTTATCAATGGTAATAAATGTACCACTCTATGGAGGACACAGGGCTTCCCAGGTGGTGCTATTGGTAAAGAATTTGCCTGCCAAAGCAGGAGATGCAAGAGATGTGACTTTGATCTCAGGGTTTGGAAGATCCCTTGGAGTAGGAAATGGCAACCCACTCTTACCCACTCCAGTATTCTTGCTTGGAAAATTCCATGGACACAGGAGCATCACAGGCTATAGTCCATGGGGCTGCAAAGACTTGGACATGACTAACTGAGCACATGGAAAGCACAGGGCATATATGGAAGCATTTGCAACTTCTGCCCAATTCTGCTATGAACCTAAAACTTACAAAAAGTGAAGTCTATCCTTTAAAATGAGGGACAAAGAGAAAGTAAGGACGATAGAGATTTTTGGCCGAAGCCACTGGGACAATGGTGGTGACGGTACTGTGCTGGGGACACTGGAGGAGAGGAGGGTATTTGTGGCTCAGGCAAGTCCCACTTTGTAAATTACTCTACAAATATCGACCCTTTAAAGACCAAGAACCCATGTCATAAACATGTGATACCAAATTTACTACTTTCATGTGTCCAGACTTGTAAATAATATTTCTCCTTCTATTTCTGTGCATATACTTGAGCTGCTTTAAACTTTTCTATATATCTACTCACACAGATACATTTGGAAAGAGATTGCTTAACTGCCCAAGGTGGGCTCACATTAAGAAAGAAACCCAGAAAGAAAGAGAAAAGTCAGACTGAGGTGAGGTTTTGAGTTTCATGCTAGTGAGGGTGGCCATGATCCCTGCACCAAACCTCAGGCTGAATCTTGAAAAATAATATGCCCATAGAAGTTTCCAGATAGATAAAAGGGCCTAAAAGCAGAGGACACTTGCTGTCCCTTTTCTGATTGGGACCCAGAGAGTTGAAGGTCTCAATTTTCTCAAGTACCCAGCAGGGGCAGAACCAGGAAAGTAAGCCACAAATAACCTAGCAGAGGGGCATGGAAGCGTCCCCATCATTTATCATCATCCTGAAGTGGTTGGTTGAACAAAATGTTTCCCATGTGCCAGAGAAGGGCAAAGGGGGAGAGGGGCAGGGAGAAAGGAGAGAGAAGGGAATGAGAACTGAGTCTAGAGAGACCAGTCAGGACTAGAAGCAGGTGACCTGGGAGAGAAACCAGCCATGGGCCAGATAAGGATGCTCAGATCTCAGAGGAAATCAGCCTGAATGAGTGACAATGGAGGACTTCAGGTCCCTCTCCCTACCCTGCTTGGGCACTATATAAATACCCAGGAGATAGAGCTACAATTTCATGAAGGGGAGAGAAAACCCTGAATTAGCTGCAACTTATATCAAGCCTCCTGGACTAATAGGAGGTGTGAAATAACAAAGTCCAGTTAGAGAAAAACAAAGTTACATTTTAACACCCCTGATTATAGGGAAGGCCTCAGATATGTTATATATAAACACTAGCATCGCTGAATCAATGGACATGAATTTGAGCAAACTACAGGAGACAGTGAAGAACGGGGAAATTTGGTGTGCTACAGTCCATGGGGGTTGCAAAGAGTCGGACATGACTTAGTGACTGAACAACCACTACAATAAACATTTTCAGTGTTCATCAGAAGACTTGGGTCTATTTGACTAACAAGAGGTGTGAGCAGTTCCTCTGCTCAAATTATTCAAGATTCAAATTCAAAGCAAAATGTTTCTATTGCTCTTTTTCAGGCTTTTAGCTCAGTTTATTTAAGGCATATCTTGAGAATTACAAGGTAAATTTTTTTAAGTTATAATCTGAACCAAGTATGTTCCTGTGTGAATTAAGATTTCCTTGATACACTGCAATCATAATAAAATGTAGCTTTGGGTTGTTGTGTTTTCATTTTCATTCATTTCTATGCAAATTTTGATTTCTTTTTTGATTTCTTCTGTGATTTGTTGGTTATTCAGCAGCGTGTTGTTCAGCCTCCATATGTTGGATTTTTTAATAGTTTTTCTCCTGTAATTGAGATCTAATCTTACTGCATTGTGGTCAGAAAAGATGCTTGGAATGATTTCTATTTTTTTGAATTTACCAATGCTAGCTTTATGGCCCAGGATGTGATCTATCCTGGAGAAGGTTCCATGTGCGCTTGAGAAAAAGGTGAAATTCATTGTTTTGGGATGAAATGTCCTATAGATATCAATTAGGTCTAACTGGTCTATTGTATCGTTTAAAGTTTGTGTTTCCTTGTTAATTTTCTGTTTAGTTGATCTATCCATAGGTGTGAGTGGGGTATTAAAGTCTCCCACTATTATTGTGTTATTGTTAATTTCTCCTTTCATACTTGTTAGCATTTGTCTTACATACTGCGGTGCTCCTGTGTTGGGTGCATATATATTTATAATTGTTATATCTTCTTCTTGGATTGATCCTTTGATCATTATGTAGTGACCTTCTTTGTCTCTTTTCACAGCCTTTGTTTTAAAGTCTATTTTATCTGATATGAGTATTGCTACTCCTGCTTTCCTTTGGTCCCTATTTGCATGGAAAATCTTCTCCCAGCCCTTCACTTTCAGTCTGTATGTGTCCCCTGTTTTGAGGCAGATCTCTTGTAGACAACATATGTAGGGGTTTTGTTTTTGTATCCATTCAGCCAGTCTTTGTCTTTTGGTTGGGGCATTCAACCCATTTACGTTTAAGGTAATTACTGATAAGTATGATCCCGTTGCCATTTACTTTATTGTTTTGGGTTCGAATTTACACACCGTTTTTGTGTTTCATGTCTAGAGAATATCCTTAAGTATTTGTTGGAGAGTTGGTGTGGTGGTGCAGAATTCTCTCAGCTTTTGCTTGTCTGAAAAGCTTTTGATTTCTCCTTCATACTTGAATGAGATCCTTGCTGGGTACAATAATCTAGGCTGTAGGTTATTTTCTTTCATCACTTTAAGTATGTCTTGCCATTCCCTCCTGGCTTGAAGAGTTTCTATTGAAAGATCAGCTGTTATCCTTATGGGAATTCCCTTGTGTGTTATTTGTTGTTTTTCCCTTGCTGTTTTTAATATTTGTTCTTTGTGTTTGATCTTTGTTAATTTGATTAATATGTGTCTTGGGGTGTTTTGCCTTGGGTTTATCCTGTTTGGGACTCTCTGGGTTTCTTGGACTTGGGTGATTATTTCCTTCCCCATTTTAGGGAAGTTTTCAACTATTATCTCTTCAAGTATTTTCTCATGGTCTTTCTTTTTGTCTTCTTCTTCTGGGACCCCTATGATTCAAATGTTGTAGCATTTAATATTGTCCTGGAGGTCTCTGAGATTGTCCTCATTTCTTTTAATTCGTTTTTCTTTTATCCTCTCTGATTCATTTATTTCTACCATTCTATCTTCTAATTCACTAATCCTATCTTCTGCCTCTGTTATTCTACTATTTGTTGCCTCCAGAGTGTTTTTAATTTCATTTATTGCATTATTCATTATATATTGACTCTTTTTATTTCTTCTAGGTCCTTGTTAAACCTTTCTTGCATCTTCTCAATCCTTGTCTCCAGGCTATTTATCTGTGATTCCATTTTAATTTCAAGATTTTGGATCAATTTCACTATCATTATTTGGAATTCTTTATCAGGTAGATTCCCTATCTCTTCCTCTTTTGTTTGGTTTGGTGGGCATTTATCCTGTTCCTTTATCTGCTGGGTATTCCTCTGTCTCTTCATCTTGTTTAAATTGCTGAGTTTGGGGTGTCCTTTCTGTATTCTGGCAGTTTGTGGAGTTCTCTTTATTGTGGCGTTTCCTCGCTGTGTGTGGGTTTGTACAGGTGGCTTGTCAAGGTTTCCTGGTTAGGGAAGCTTGTGTCGGTGTTCTGGTGGGTGGAGCTGTATTTCTTCTCTCTGGAGTGCAATGAAATGTCCAGTAATGAGTTATGAGATGTCTATGGTTTTGGGCTGACTTTGGGCAGCCTGTATCTTGAAGCTCAGGGCTGTGTTCCTTTGTTGCTGGAGAATTTGCTTGGTATGTCTTGCCCTGGAACTTGTTGACCCTTGTGTGGTGCTTGGTTTCAGTGTCGGTATGGAGGCGTTTGATGAGCTCCCTAACCCAAAACCTGTGGGACACGGTAAAAGCAGTCCTAATGGGAAAGTTCATAGCAATACAGGCACACCTCAAGAAACAAGAAAAAAGTCAAATAAATAACCTAACTCTACACCTAAAGCAACTAGAAAAGGAAGAAATTAAGAACCCCAGGGTTAGTAGAAGGAAGAAATCTTAAAAATTAGAGCAGAAATAAATGCAAATGAAACAAAAGAGACCATAGCAAAAATCAACAAAACCAAAAGCTCGTTCTTTGAAAGGATAAATAAAATTGACAAACCATTAGCCAGACTCATCAAGAAACAAAGGGAGAAAAATCAAATCAATAAAATTAGAAATGAAAATGGAGAGATCACAACAGACAACACAGAAATACAAAGGATCATAAGAGACTACTATCAACAATTATATGCCAATAAAATGGACAACGAGGAAGAAATGGACAAATTCTTAGAAAAGTACAACTTTCCAAAACTTGACCAGGAAGAAATAGAAAATCTTAACAGACCCATCACAAGCACGGAAATTGAAACTGTAATCAAAAATCTTGCAGTAAACAAAAGCCCAGGTCCAGACGGCTTCACAGCTGAATTCTACCAAAAATTTAGAGAAGAGCTAACACCTATCCTGCTCAAACTCTTCCAGAAAATTGCAGAGGATGGTAAACTTCCAAACTCATTCTATGAGGCCACCATCACCCTAATACCAAAACCTGACAAAGATGCCACAAAAAAAGAAAACTACAGGCCAATATCACTGATGAACATAGATGCAAAAATCCTTAACAAAATTCTAGCAGTCAGAATCCAACAACACATTAAAAAGATCATACACCATGACCAAGTGGGCTTTATCCCAGGGATGCAAGGATTCTTCAATATCTGCAAATCAATCAATGTAATACACCACATTAACAAATTGAAAAATAAAAACCATATGATTATCTCAATAGATGCAGAGAAAGCCTTTGACAAAATTCAACATCCATTTATGATAAAAACTCTCCAGAAAGCAGGAATAGAAGGAACATACCTCAACATAATAAAAGCTATATATGACAAACCCACAGCAAACATTATCCTCAATGGTGAAAAATTGAAAGCATTTCCTCTAAAGTCAGGAACAAGACAAGGGTGCCCACTTTCACCGTTACTATTCAACATAGTTTTGGAAGTTTTGGCCACAGCAATCAGAGCAGAAAAAGAAATAAAAGGAATCCAAATTGGAAAAGAAGTAAAACTCTCACTATTTGCAGATGACATGATCCTCTACATAGAAAACCCTAAAGACTCCACCAGAAAATTACTAGAACTAATCAATGACTATAGTAAAGTTGCAGGATATAAAATCAACACACAGAAATCCCTTGCATTCCTATATACTAATAATGAGAAAACAGAAAGAGAAATTAAGGAAACAATTCCATTCACCATTGCAACGGAAAGAATAAAATACTTAGGAATATATCTACCTAAAGAAACTAAAGACCTATATATAGAAAACTATAAAACACTGGTGAAAGAAATCAAAGAGGACACTAACAGATGGAGAAATATACCATGTTCATGGATTGGAAGAATCAATATAGTGAAAATGAGTATACTACCCAAAGCAATTTATAGATTCAATGCAATCCCTATCAAGCTACCAACAGTATTCGTCACAGAGCTAGAACAAATAATTTCACAATTTGTATGGAAATACAAAAAACCTCGAATAGCCAAAGTGATCTTGAGAAAGAAGAATGGAACTGGAGGAATCAACCTGCCTGACTTCAGGCTCTACTACAAAGCCACAGTCATCAAGACAGTATGGCACTGGCACAAAGACAGAAATATAGATCAATGGAACAAAATAGAAAGCCCAGAGATAAATCCACGCACATATGGACACCTTATCTTTGACAAAGGAGGCAAGAATATACAATGGATTAAAGGCAATCTCTTTAACAAGTGGTGCTGGGAAATCTGGTCAACCACTTGTAAAAGAATGAAACTAGAACACTTTCTAACACCATACACAAAAATAAACTCAAAATGGATTAAAGATCTCAACGTAAGACCAGAAACTATAAAACTCCTAGAGGAGAACATAGGCAAAACACTCTCTGATATACATCACAGCAGGATCCTCTATGACCCACCTCCCAGAATATTGGAAATAAAAGCAAAAATAAACAAATGGGACCTAATTAACCTTAAAAGCTTCTGCACATCAAAGGAAACTATTAGCAAGGTAAAAACACAGCCTTCAGAATGGGAGAAAATAATAGCAAATGAAGCAACTGACAAACAACTAATCTCAAAAATATACAAGCAACTCCTACAGCTCAACTCCAGAAAAATAAATGACCCAATCAAAAAATGGGCCAAAGAACTAAACAGACATTTCTCCAAAGAAGACATACAGATGGCTAACAAACACATGAAAAAATGCTCAACATCACTCATTATCAGAGAAATGCAAATCAAAACCACTATGAGGTACCATTTCACACCAGTCAGAATGGCTGCGATCCAAAAGTCTACAAGTAATAAATGCTGGAGAGGGTGTGGAGAAAAGGGAACCCTCTTACACTGTTGGTGGGAATGCAATCTAGTACAGCCACTATGGAGAACAGTGTGGAGATTCCTTAAAAAAACTGGAAATAGAACTGCCTTATGATCCAGCAATCCCACTGCTGGGCATACACACTGAGGAAACCAGAAGGGAAAGAGACACGTGTACCCCAATGTTCATCGCAGCACTGTTTATAATAGCCAGGACATGGAAGCAACCTAGATGCCCATCAGCAGATGAATGGAAAGAAAGCAGTGGTACATATACACAATGGAGTATTACTCAGCCATTAAAAAGAATACATTTGAATCAGTTCGAATGAGGTGGATGAAACTGGAGCCTATTATACAGAGTGAAGTGAGCCAGAAAGAAAAACACCAATACAGTATACTAACACATATATATGGAATTTAGAAAGATGGTAACAATAACCCTGTGTACGAGACAGCAAAAGAGACACTGATGTATAAAACAGTCTTATGGACTCTGTGGGAGAGGGAGAGGGTGGGAAGATTTGGGAGAATGGCATTGAAACATGTAAAATATCATGTATGAAACGAGTTGCCAGTCCAGGTTCAATGCACGATACTGGATGCTTGGGGCTGGTGCACTGGGACGACCCAGAGGGATGGAATGGGGAGGGAGGAGGGAGGAGGGGTCAGGATGGAGAACACATGTATACCTGTGGTGGATTCATTTTGATATTTGGCAAAACTAATACAATTATGTAAAGTTTAAAAATAAAATAAAATTAAAAAAAAATAAAATGTAGCTATTAGCTGGATGCCAAAGTGTGTCTAAAACTGGCACTGTCACCTAACAGCGGCTGAAGTATTTACGTTCATTAAAGCAAGTTCATACTTTTCACCAACTGACTTTCTAATAATCCATATGTACTTAAACTTTAAAGTTATTTTAATATTATTTATGTATTTTATAAATTTGAACGGTTTGAAAATGTCATTTCCAAAAAAGCACTATTGCTGAAAATATTTACAGGCTACTATTCTATATCATGGCCTTTCCAGATGGCTCAGTGGTAAAGAATCCCAAGGACAGAACAACCTGGCAGGCACCAGTCCATAGGATTACAAAGATTTAGACATGAATGAGCAAGTGAGTGATTCCATATGATAAAAAATCGTTCATTTTAAGCATAATAAATTGGCAATATAAACTATGTGTATGTATATATGTATATATTATCATCCATATATACTAGCTTAATACTACTAATAATATTGCCTTTTATATTCTGAAAGAACACTTAACATGACATCTACCCTCCTAATAAATTTTAAGTGTATGAAATATTATTGTTGACTGTAGGTATGATGTTATAAAGTAGATCTCTAGAATTTATTCATCTTACATAACTAAAACCTATGCCTACTGATGAATAATCCACTATTTCCCCCTTCCCCTGGGCCTTGGCAACCACCATCTCAGTCTATGATTTTTTGAATTTGACTTTTAGGTATCTCATAACAGTAGAATTATCAGTACTTGTCTTTATTTGTCTTGTTTCTTTTACTTACAATTATGTCCTCAAGGTCCATTCATGTTCTCACATGGTAAAGAATTTGCTTCATTTCAAAGGCTGAGCAGTATTCCATTGTGCGTATACCACATTGTCCTTTTCCACTCATCAGTAATGGACATTTAGGTTGTCTCCATATCTTTGGTATTGCAATGAGCATGTAATTACCAATATCTCTTTGAGATCCTGAATTTAATTCTTTTCAATAAATACCCAGAAGTGGAATTGATAGATCACATGGTATTTCTATTTTTAATTTTTTTGTGGGACCTCCATAATGAATAACTATTTTTTTTTTGATTGCTGCTCTGTGTGACAAAGTGTTAAGAATTTACATTTATTATCTCTTTTGATCTTTCAACACTTTGAAGCAGATGCCATTGTTACCTCCATTATAATTTTGGAGAAAAGGAGACTTAAGTAACGTGCCCCAAGTCAGACAGGTAAGAATTGGTGGAGATACCTGATTTCAAAGCCTGAATCCTTAACCACTAGTGAGATTTTTTTCACTGGTTTCTAAAAACCCAGTAAGTCAACAACAGAGAAATCTAAATCCCTTGTGATATTAAGCGCGGTGGCGGCTGCGACCCGCGCACTAAGCGTGACCGAGAGGAGCTACCCCACATCCGAGGTCAGGGGCAGAAGCCGGGAGGACCCCATGCCTGAAGGGCAGCAGCCAAGGGAGTTACCCCACGTCCGAGGTCAGGGGCAGTAGCCGAGAGTGCCAGGCTGCAACGGCGCAGGAACAGCAGAGAAGAGCTACCCAAGTCCGAGGTCAGGGGCGGCAGCCCGGAGGAGCTACCCTGTGTCTGAGGTCAGGGGAGGTGGCTGGGAGGAGCTACCCCAGGCCCCCACTCCAGAGGCCACGGGCGGCAGCCTGGAGGACCAACCCCACACCCGAGACCAAGGGCGGCGGCCGGGAGGACAACACAATGTCCAAGGAGCCGTGGCTGCATGGGCACAGGAGTGCCTAGAGAACCTATCCCACGTTGAAGGTCAGGAAGGGCGGCAGTGAGGAGATACTCCTCGTCCAAGGTAAGGAGCAGCGGCTGCACTTTGCTGGAGCAGACGTGAAGAGATACCCCACACCCAAGGTAAGAGCAACCCAAGTAAGATGGTAGGTGTTGCAAGAGGGCATCAGAGGGCAGACACACTGAAACCATACTCACAGAAAACTAGTCAATCTAATCACACTAGGACCACAGCCTTGTCTAACTCAATGAAACTAAGCCATGCCCATGCGGCAACCCAAGACAGGCGGGTCATGGTGGAGAGGTCTGACAGAATGTGGTCCACTGGAGAAGGGAATGACAAACCACTTCAGAATTCTTGCCTTGAGAACCCCATGAACAGTATGAAAAGACAAAATGATAGGATACTAAAAGAGGAACTTCCCAGGTCAGTAGGTGCCCAATATGCTACTGGAGATCAGTGGAGAAATAACTCCAGAAAGAATGAAGGGTTGGAGCCAAAGCAAAAACAATACCCAGCTGTGGATGTGACTGGTGATAGAAGCAAGGTCCCATGCTGTAAAGAGCAATATTGCATAGGAACCTGGAATGTCAGGTCCATGAATCAAGGCAAATTGGAAGTGGTCAAACAAGAGATGGCAAGAGTGAACATTGACATTCTAGAAATCAGCAAACTAAAATGGACCAGAATGGGTGAATTTAACTCAGATGACCATTATATCTACTACTGTGGGCAGGAATCCCTCAGAAGAAATGGAGTAGCCATCATGGTCAACAAAAGAGTCTGAAATGCAGTACTTGGATGCAATCTCAAAAACGACAGAAAGATCTCTGTTCGTTTCCAAGGCAAACCATTCAATATCACAATAATCCAAGTCTATACCCCAACCAGTAATGCCAAAGAAGCTGAAGTTGAATGGTTCTATCAAGACGTACAAGCCCTTTAAAACTAACACCCAAAAAAGATGTCCTTTTCATTACAGGGGACTGGAATGCAAAAGTAGAAAGTCAAGAAACACCTGGAATAACAGGTAAATTTGGCCTTGGAATATGGAATGAAGCAGGGCAAAGACTAATAGAGTTTTGCCAAGAAAATGCACTGGTCATAGGAAACACCCTCTTCCAACAACACAAGAGAAGACTCTACACATGGACATCACCAGATGGTCAACACTGAAATCAGATTGATTATATTCTCTGCAGCCAAAGATGGAGAAGCTCTATACAGTCAACAAAAACAAGACCAGGAGCTGACTGTGGCTTAGACCATGAACACCTTATTGCCAAATTCAGACTTAAACTGAAGAAAGTAGGGAAAAACCACTAGACCATTCAGGTATGACCTAAATCAAATCCCTTATGATTATACAGTGGAAGTGAGAAATAGATTTAAGGGCCTAGATCTGATAGATAGAGTGTGTGATGAACTATGGAATGAGGTTCATGATATTGTACAGGAGACAGGGATCAAGACCATCCCCATGGAAAAGAAATGCAAAAAAGCAAAATGGCTGTCTGGGGAGGCCTTACAAATAGCTGTGAAAGAAGAGAAGCAAAAGGCAAAGGAGAAAAGGAAAGATATAAGCATCTGCATGCAGAGTTCCAAAGAATAGCAAGAAGAGATAAGAAAGCCTTCCTCAGTGATCAATGCAAAGAAATAGAGGAAAACAACAGAATGGGAATGACTAGAGATCTCTTCAAGAAAATTAGAGATACCAAGGGAACATTTCATGCAAAGATGAGCTCGATAAAGGACCAAAATGGTATGGGCCTAACAGAACCAGAAGATATTAAGAAGAGATGGCAAGAATACACAGAAGAACTGTACCAAAAAGATCTTCATGACCCAGATAATCACGATGGTGTGATCACTCACCTAGAGCCAGATATCCTGGAATGTGAAGTCAAGTGGGCCTTAGAAAGCATCACTATGAACAAAGCTAGTAGAGGTGATGGAATTCCAGTTGAGCTATTTCAAATCCTGAAAGATGATGCTGTGAAAGTGCTGCACTCAATATGCCAGCAAATTTGGAAAACTCAGCAGTGGCCACAGGACTGGAAAAGGTCAGTTTTCATTCTGATCCCAAAGAAAGGCAATGCCAAAGAATGCTCAAACTACCGCACAATTGCACTCATCTCACATGCTAGTAAAGTAATGCTCAAAATTCTCCAAGCCAGGCTTCAGCAATACGTGAACCGTGAACTTCCTGATCTTCAAGCTGGTTTTAGAAAAGGCAGAGGAACCAGAGATCAAATTGCCAACATCTGCTGGATCATGGAAAAAGCAAGAGAGTTCCAGAAAAACATCTATTTCTGTTTTATTGACTATGCCAAAGCCTTTGACTGTGTGGATCACAATAAACTGTGAAAATTCTGAAAGAGATGGGAATACCAGACCACCTGATCTGCCTCTTGGGAAATCTGTATACAGGTCAGGAAGCAATAGTTAGAACTCGACATGGAATGACAGACTGGTTCCAAATAGGAACAGGAGTACATCAAGGCTATATATTGTCACCCTACTTATTTAACTTTTATGCAGAGTACATCATGAGAAACACTGGACCAGAAGAAACACAAGCTGGAATCAAGATTGCCTGGAGAAATATCAATAACTTCAAATATGCAGATGACACCACCCTTATGGCAGAAAGTGAAGAGGAACTAAAAAGCCTCTTGATGAAAGTGAAAGTGGAGAGTGAAAAAGTTGGCTTAAAGCTCAACATTCAGAAAACGAAGTTCAGGGCATCTGGTCCCATCACTTCATGGGAAATAGATGGGGAAACAGTGGAAACAGTATCAGACTTTATTTTGGGGGCTCCAAAATCACTGCAGATGGTGACTGCAGCCATGAAATTAAAAGACGCTTACTCCTTGGAAGGAAAGTTATGACCAACCTAGATAGCATATTCAAAAGCAGAGACATTACTTTGCCAACAAAGGTCCATCTATTCGAGGCTATGGTTTTTCCTGTGGTCATGTATGGATGTGAGAGTTGGACTGTGAAGAAGGCTGAGCGCTGAAGAATTGATGCTTTTGAACTGTGGTGTTGGAGAAGACTCTTGAGAGTCCCTTGGACTGCAAGGAGGTACAACCAGTCCATTCTGAAAGAGATCAGCCCTGGGATTTCTTTGGAGGGAATGATGCTGAAGCTGAAACTCCAGTACTTTGGCCACCTCATGTGAAGAGTTGACTCATTGGAAAAGACTCTGATGCTGGGAAGGATTGGGGGCAGGAGGAGAAGGGGAGGACAGAGGATGAGATGGCTGGATGGCATCACTGACTTGATGGACGTGGGTCTGAGTGAACTCCGGGAGTTGGTGATGGACAGGGAGGCCTGGTGTGCTGCGATTCATGGGGTTGCAAAGAATCGGACACGACTGAGCGACTGAACTGAACTGAACTGAGAAAATACCGGAACTTTATTGACAGCTGTGAGTTACGTTTTAAGAACACAGTTTCTTGCTCTCTAGTCTCTTGGCAGCGGTGATCTGACAGATGTTGCTGTAGGACAAAATATTTCCACACCTGGACATCAGGCAAAATTAACTTTTTCTATCGAATGAAAATCGTTTTCATTCTATGGAATGAAAATTCTTTATCACTCACTGGCATGCTAAAGGATTTTGAGATATCAGAAATAAACTGAGACTCCACCTTTATGCGGAGAAGGCAATGGCACCCCACTCTAGTACTCTTGCCTGGAAAATCCCATGGACAGAGGAGCCTGGTAGGCTCCAGTCCACGGGGTCACTAAGAGTCGGCACGACTGAGCGACTTCACTTTCACTTTTCACTTTCATGTTTTGGAGAAGGAAATGGCACCCACTTCAGTATTCTTGCCTGGAGAATCCCAGGGACGGGGGAGCCTAGTGGGCTGCTGTCTATGGGGTCGCACAGAGTCGGATACGACTGAAGCAACTTAGCAGCAGCAGCCACCTTTATGACACTAAGGAGGTCAATAGAGCACAGTTGGAAGAGAAAAACAGGATGTTACCAGAAACAGGCCAGCTCAGGGGAATCACTTATGTGTCAAATTCCACATTCTTCATGTGGAGCCATCGACCTAGTAGGGCCCACAGAGCTTGGGGGCCTCAAATCCATGGTATGGCTCTGTTAGTACCCTCATCACAACTGTCTGTCTCCAACTATAACCCACAGGTCTCAGATTCCTTATGACAAGCAGCCTTGAACAAATCCTGGCACATGGAGGCTGTGTGGCAAGGAAAGGAATACCAGGTAACGCTATGGGCAACGGTGGGCTTTGAATTCAGATAATTCAGAGCAAGTTACTCTGAGATCTTCTTTCATCTAATAGCTGAACATAGCATCGCCTATTACTGTGAATACAATTCTCCTATATATGAATGAGTTCTGTTCTTAGACTGCATGTGTAAGTCCAATTTGTTTGTAATTCCAGGAAAGTTAGTCTAGGTACCCAACTAACACAATTGGCTATATACCACTGCTTTCGTGCTTGCTTCTATATATACTGGGCTTGAAATCAAGATACTGTATTTCTGTACTCTGAACAGTACTGTACAGAAAGTACATAAAACAACCACATGTTGAGGATGCACATGCATGACAATGTACCCCAGAAACATGAACTAACTTACGTGATTGGACATGTGAATGCATGTTCACGTCTGAAAGTTCACTACTTAAAGATTCATATGTAGGAGACTTACTGTATTAAATAGGATGTAATATGCAATTTGCTTTTCCTTGAGTCTCTCTCCCTCCCTCTCTCTCCCTCACCCTCTTCCTCTCAATTCCGGATTCATATATCTATCTTCCTACTTGATAAACCACTTAGCTAAGAGACATCACAAGGGCAACATGATTATAAGATAACTTCTAGTCTTCTCCCCAAATTACACTCTCTTCATGAACTTCACGGTATATCCATCAATAGTAACCCATACCAAAAATCCTGGAATAGTTCCTACCTCTTCTTTACTCTGACAGTCAATGCCATAACCCCCAAGAAAATTCTGTCCACGTCATGAGCAAACTCTATCCAGAATATGCCTGCTGCTACCTGCAGGCCACCATTACCTCTCTCTTGGGTATACTAAAGACAACAGCCTACTAATAGGTTTCCCTGCTCTGCCCTTTCCAACTTCAGTCTATTTCAACACAGTGTTTATGGAGTCACATTCTGAAAACCTAGGTCAGATCACATCCATCCTTTACTAAAACCTTGCAATGCTTCCCACTTGATGCTCTGAATGACCTGCAAGGCCCTATGGTATCTGCATTGCCCTCCCTGCTCATTTGCTCCACTCCAGGCAAACTGGAAGTCCCCAGGCAAACCCCACCCTAGGGCCTCTGCTCTACCTACAGACCCTATTTGGGAATTTCTTCCTGAGCTATCACTAGGCCAACTTCCATCACCTGTAAGTCTTCAATGTCACCTTCTCAGTGGGCCCCACCCTCGACCATCCTACCTCATCTGCTAATTCTACCCCTGGATTCCTAGTATATATTACTTTGTTCTATATTTTGTTTTCCACACTTGCCACCCTTTAATGATGCATGTATCCTATTTTCCTTATTGGCTTATGCTGCTGCTAGAATTGAGAGAGTCAATTCTTAGGTAGGCTGATAAGAAGTCTGGGGTCCCCCAGGAGGAGAGAGGGGTCTGGAGTTCTCATGGAGGAGAAAAGAGGCTCTCTGGTGACTTTTGTCTCAACTCCCTAGATATTCCTTTTATGGAATCTGTGGAAATGAACTGGAAGGATTGGCCCTAGTAACTTGAGGACAAAAAATCACTTTTTCCTCGCTGGTCGACCCTCCACCACCTCTTTTGCTATCATGTATACTGGCGTGGTGACACTCAGAAGGGACAGCTTGGTTGTTGTTCATCTCTTTATAACTCACCAAGTCTATTTTAGTCAGGACAGTACTCAGAAATGTGCACAGGCTCATGGATGATGGATGCTTCCCCTAATAGTCCTGGCCTGGGAAACATTCCAGAAAACTACTCTGCTCCACCCCAGGTGGCATCAGAGGAAAAGGACAAGTCAAACAAAGGTGGTGGTATGGAACCAGAAATCAACTTGGGATGCCATCAGGTCTACCCCTGGTACATCCCCACCCCACCTCGGGGTAGAACCAGGAGGGATGAGTAAGGTGCCTGCACTGATAAGGGATAAACTAAGTCCAACCAGGGAAGGAAAGCTTGGGTGGAAAGTCTGTCTACATCCCTATCTAGAGCAGGGAGGGACACCTCTAGCAGAAAGAAGCCATGGCTGTGGATGCCGCTTTTTCCTCTCTTACAGATGGGAACTAGCAGTTCCAGAACCACTCCTTTAAAATGTATTTTAAAAACTGGGGCAAGTGTGATCCCCCGAGTTTAAAAAAAGATACACCTGATCTTCTTCTGTGATACTGAATGGCCACGCTATCCTTTGCAAGATGGCAGACAATGGCCGGTTGACGGGTCTCTTAATTTACTGTTTTACAACTAGACCGGTTCTGTAGAAAACAAGGGAAATGGGTAGAAGTGCCGTATGTGTTCCTCTTTAGCTCTCTGTGAGACATGCCAGACTTGTGTCCTAAGGGTACAGATTTGGGTGTGAAACCTTCAGCTCCCTCCGATCCTCTTACTTTGCCCCTGTATCTGGGGCTCCCAACTGAACAGGCTGAGAATCAGAGCACCTTTCCAGAAGAGGCTGCCTCTGTCTCAGCAGAATTTCAAACAGTTCCAATTGTGGTCAAGACTATCTAGAGGATCCAGAAAAGTACCTAGAAGCTTTTATGTGACTAACTTTATTTTATGACCTTACTTAGAGAGATGTAATAACGTATATCTTGGGATGGATGCTGACCCCTGACTCAGAAACTTGAGTTTTAGAGAAGCTCCTACTTTTGGAGATGAATACTTTGAACATGAGACAAAGGGAAAGAGGGAACATGAAATAGCCCTCCTTCCTCCTGGGAGCCAAGCTGCTGCTGCTGCTAAGTCACTTCAGTCGTGTCCGACTCTGTGCGACCCCATAGATGGCAGCCCACCAGGCTCCCCCATCCCTGGGATTCTCCAGGCAAGAATACTGGAGTGGGTTGCCATTACCTTCTCCAATGCATGAAAGTGAAAAGTGAAAGTGAAGTAGTCCAACTCTTCACGACCCCATGGACTGCAGCCTACCAGGCTCCTCCACCCATGGGATTTTCCAGGCAAGAGTACTGGAGTGGGTTGCCATTGCCTTCTCCATGGGAGCCAAGCAATTCTCATAACAAAGCCACTTTGCCAGATGTATTCTTGAAGGACTCAAGCGAGCGCACACTAAGATTTTAGACTATGCTAAGTTGGCTGACATAGAACAGATATAAAAGGAAACTCCTAGAAAGACTATAAGAGACTCTGCGAAATTTTACTGATGTTGATCCCAAAAGTGCAGAGGGAGAAATGACCTTAAAATATAGATTTCTCACTCAGTCAGCTCCAGATACCTGCCGTAAGTTACGAAAATAGGCATTTGGACCTAATCAGTCTTTAAAAAACTGTTACAGCTGGCACAAATGGTATATTATGGTAGAGAACATGAGGAGGAAAAGAAGAGGCAAAAAAAAAAAAGAGCCATGGTGGGTTTCTCTGCTTCAAGGAAAGATCTTTCTTCAACTCTGCAAATACCGTCAGCAACAACAATCATATGCGATGCCTCTTCTTGATCTGATGACATCTAACAATCCCAAGATGGCCTGATGTAACTATGTACATAATATGACTTTCAATTTTGATTATGTCTTGACTTGGTTTAGTGACTACTTTGCCTTATATCTGTAACTGTAAAACGGGGTTTGTTTCTAACCATCTGAAAGCTTTTAGGTTACAAATGGTTGTTCAAGCTCCTACCAGTGCCACAAACTCCTCCAACTATTACTTGGGGCCCCAGGATCAGAGACCTTCAATATGAGGGTTAGGAGAATATGCTGCCTCAACAATTTAGGGATGATGCCCCTCAAGCGTAGGAAGTAGTTATGGAATAAAAATGATGACCCTTTCCCTTGGCAGCCATTTTCTCCTAAAAGAAAAGGGGAAATGAATGAGTCAATTCTTAGGTAGCTGATAAGAAGTCTGGAGTCCCCGAGGAAGAGAAGGGGTCTGGAGTTCTCAAGAAGAAGAAATGCACAAACTTATTTTTTTCATTAAGCCCACAGCTGATGATTACACAACAAAACAACTCAGCTTAAATTCTGTACTAAGGATTATATCACAACAATGTATCCTACTTGAGGACATG
The DNA here is from genome assembly GCF_029407905.1 of Bubalus kerabau. Taxonomy (NCBI): domain Eukaryota; kingdom Metazoa; phylum Chordata; class Mammalia; order Artiodactyla; family Bovidae; genus Bubalus; species Bubalus kerabau. The sequence continues at coordinate 95,691,737 of NC_073627.1, read as the reverse complement.
TTTCTCCTTCTGAGAACCTTCTGACTAATCCTGTTATCTTAAAATGTATATTGTAGGAGTGGGTCTGGTAAGACCTTTACAATATTGAGACATTCTCTTGATTTACTGTAATAACCAACTGAAAAATTATATCGCTCCCTTGCTAAGACTAGTGAATGGAGCACTCTCTGTCCCTCTTCTGATGTCTATGTCAGACACTTTCTCTGTTTCTTTTTCACTTTAATAAAAGTCTTCTACATAAAAGCTCTTGAGCGATCAAGCCTGGTCCCTAGTCCAGAAGCTAAATCTTCCTTGGAGATCACAAATCTGACACCGTTCATCATAAGCTATCAGAATCGCAACTCCTAATGGTCAGGAGTCTAGGTCTACATTGTTTCTGATGCAGTTCAAGCCTCCAGACAGAGCACAGGGTAGGTATTCAGTAAATATCAGTTGAATGAATATGATGACACAATTTTGTGCTTGTGTCCTTAGTTTCTTCAGTTGTGTACAACTCTGTGTGACCCTTTGGACTGTAGCCTGCCAGGTTCCTCTGTCCATGGGATTTTTCAGGCAAGAATACTGGAGTTGGTTGCTATTTTCTCCTCCAGGGGATCTTTCCAACCCAGGGATCAAACCTGCATCTCCTGCATCTCCTGCATCACAGACACTTTTCTGCTGAGCCATCTGGGAATCCTGATAACAGCTTAACACTCATTAAATCTTAACTCCCTTCTCCCTTCAATGTCTCATGAAGATTGGGTCGTTTGCCAAAAAGAGCACTGAATAATTCTTAAATCTCTTGGAATGGCTGAGAGAGGATAATCTGAAAGTCTCTGGACTCCTGAACAAGCAAAACCTTGAGACAAATCAGAGAGTGCCAATATCTTTAAAAAACATTTCATGAAACATGTAAAATATCATGTATGAAACGAAAAAAAAAAACTTTTCATGTTTTAATGAACAATATATTTTACAAGTGGTTGGGGGAACTAAGTACTCTCATACATTTTTTGCTAGCCCATAATAATTAGTTCAATGTCTTTAGATGGCTATTTCTAATGCCTATTAAAAGGCTGTTTATATATATATATATATATATATATATATATATATATATACCCTTTGACCTAGCTATTATATATTCAGATATATCTCCTGCAGATATTTGCATATATGTATAAAGAAGCTTGTATGAGAATAGTCTCTTCAACACTTTTTTAACAGCCAAAGATTAGATTGGTAGGAGACTATTCAATAAGTTATGGGGTGCTTGCAATGGAATATTCTGCAGCCAAAGAGAACAAGACAGATCGATATGAACAGACGTGGGACTATATCCCAGTTGAAAAAAAATGGAGCACAAAACACTGCACTACAAGCTACCATTTGTATATAAAAGACAGATACAAAGAAATTTGTGAAGAAATAAATTAAAATACTGATAACAACTGTTACCCTAGAGGAGGAAACTGGGCTCTGGGAGGAAGTATGGCTGTGGAGATCTTTGCTCTTTGTACTTTCCTACACTACTTACATCTTTTATCAAAGGGAAGTGCTACTTCTTTGAATTAATAACTTTAAAAAACCATATCCCTCTTGAATACAAATTATTGTGGAGAGTCACTAATCCCTGAAAGAGTCTTTAGCTCAATATTTGTTTTTTCAAATTTACCCTTTCAGTTTCTGTAAAACTAGTCCTTTTATAGTTTATTTCTATTACCATGAATGACATGTTATTAGAATGGAAGTAATTTACTATTTTCACCTTCACTATTTTTAGGGTGCAAATGTGATGACTATCCCAAATGTTTCTGATACTATTAATAAATCTGACGCTCATGATCTAGTCTACAACAGGCTGGACAGGTCAGGAGTCCCTAAGGGGCAGCAATGCCAACTCCTTTTCTAGCTATTCTTCCTAGCTTTGTGGGTGAAAAAAAAAAACACACAAAAATCAAAACACAAGCATGTCAAGACAGCATGCTTCAGAGGCCTGGAAACTGCTTTGGGAGTTGTCGTGTCATGGAGTCTAATCTTTATATCCGGGCCTCTGATGATCTCACCTCAAACTCTCCTGACTCTGCCTGGGCCTCTGTTTTCCTGTTTGCAAAGTAAAAAAAAAAGTTTACACCTCCTAAACTCACACAAACCCTGTAAGGTAATGAGCATAAATGCCAAATATAATACACACTACTGTTTCCCAATCTCAACAATAAATGTGCCAAAACAGTGGCAGGAAACCACATGTCTTAGAAAACAAAACTAAAAAAAATACCCTTAAAGGTCAAGAATTACAGTATTGATTCCCACTCATTTTAGCCTTTGCTTTCTCAGTGAATGATGTCAGTGAAAAACTGTGGACTTTGGAATCTGACAAGTCCAAGCTCGGACTGCCAAACCAAGAGTCCCTTTAAACCAGGAACTGGGTATCATCTTCAGTTTGTGCTCAGTGCCTCCAGCAGCACCCACATTGCTTAGGCAGTTCTCCTCCGGCCACTTTATCCATGCCAGGGTCTTTCATAACCACCTCTGCCTAGAGCCTCATAATTTTATTTCTGCAGACAGACCTCTCATTTAACTCCAGGCATATTTATCCAAATTTGCATTTCATTTTAGATGTCTAAAATATATCTATGGTCATGCTCAAACTCTCAGTCATGTCTGATTCTTTACAACCTCATAGACTGTAGCCCGCCAGGCTCCTCTGTCCATGAAATTCTCCAGGCAAGAATACTGGAATGGGTTGCCATTTCCTTCTCTAGGTGATCTTTCCTACCCAGGGATCAAACCTGGGTCTACTACATTGCAGGCGGATTCTTTACCAACTGAGCCACTAGGGAAGCCAAAATACATCTTAAAATACATCCAAATCCAATGTGATAAATGTCTACTTAAATCTGATCATCTTTCACAGTTCCCAGTTTAATAATGGCCCTCCTATCAAGCAAGCTTTATGGGCAAAACTTCTAGAGTTAGCTGTGTCACCTTCCTCTTCGTCACCCCGACATCCAATCCATCAAGTTCTTTCAGTTGAACCACCTAAATAGTTTTCTAGCCTAGCCTCTTTACTCCATCCTATGCCCACCACCATTTCTGCTCTAGGCCAGCTGCTTTCTCTGTGGCCAGGTCTTTTACAACAGTCTCTGGCCTGTCTTACTCTCACCTAGTCTTGTCCCTCTCCTGTCTGCGCTCCACACTGAGACCACAGTGATCTTGTCTTTCACATGCTGAAAAGTCTCCATTAAATTCAGTGTGTTTAGGACAAACATAAAAAATAAACAAAGGGGACTTCCCTGGAGGCCCAGTGGTGAAGACTTTGCCTTACAATGCAGGGGGTGCAGGTTTGATTCCTGGGCAGCGAGCTAAGATCCCACATGTCTCATGGACAAAAAAAAAACCACTAAAACATGAAAAGAAAAAAATACAGAAACAATATTGTTATAAATTCAATAAAGACTTCAAAAAAACTTCAAAAAATAGAAAGGCTTATATCTCCAGCTACACACACACACACACACACTCCAGCCACTCTGAAACCCTCCAGTCTTCTTGACTTGCCATGCTCCTTTCATGTCACAGACTGGGTATGTTTCTTCTTGCTTAACTCTTACCCTATACTTCCAGTCCAAGTATTTCAACAAGAATGTATTTTTCCTTCCTTCCAAGAGAAGAATAAACATTGTATGATACACTCTTTTAATAACATGGATATCTCCATCTTGGCATTTTAGATAGCTGCAGCTTTACATTTATTTAGGACATTGCGTTTCCCACATGAAGCTTTCCATTCAGGGATGTTCCATGAAAATAAGGGTTGGGTAGATTTTTAGTCATCTTTGCATCTCTGCTGCTTAAATCATGAAGGTACTTAATGAACATCTGTTTCATGAGTGTTTCAATGAATACATTTTTGTGGGGAAGAAAAAGATAACCAAGCTTTGATACCTTCTCTGCATGATCCTAAGCAACTCAAACTCAAAATTTCTAAGTGAAATGTCTTTATCTGTAAATGTATATAATTGATTCACCAGGTTTGGGGGAAGATTAAATAGAGTTGTATCCTGAAACTTTAGCCATGTACCTAATAGAATCTTTTCTTTTAATTCAAATCTAATTTATGGGTTTTCTAATTGAAGTACAGTTGATCTACAGTATTGTGTTAGTTTCAGGTGTAGAGCAAAGTGATCAAGTGTATATATATATACATATATACGTATATATATGTATATTCTCTTAAATTCTTTTCTATTACAGTTTATTACAAGGTATTGGGTTTAGTTCTCTGTGGTACACAGTAATCCTAGTGGTTTATCCGTTTTGTATATAGTAGTGTGCATCTGTTAATCTCATATTTCCAACTTATCCTGCTCCCATCTCTTCCCCTTTGGTAACCATAAGTTTTTTTCTATGTCTGTAAGTGTGTTTCTTTTTTGTAAATAAGTTCATTTGTAAAATTTTTTAGAGTTCACATATAAGTGATATCATATTTTTGTCATTGTCTTATTATGATAATCTCTAGGTCCATCCATGTTGCTACAAATGGCATTATTTCATTTTTATGGTTTAGTAATATTCCATTGTGTGTGTGTGTGTGTGTGTGTGTGTGTGTAACATCTTTATCTGTTAATGGACACTTAGGTTGCTTCCACGTCTTGGCTATTTTATATAGTGCAGTTATGAACATTGGGGTATATGTTTCTTTTTGAGTTATAACTTACATCTTTTCCAGCTGGATCATATAGTAACTCTATTTTTTTTAAGGAACTTTCATACTGTTTTCCATAATGGCTGTAACAATTTACACTCCCACATACAGTGTAGGAATTCCCTTTTCTCCATATCTTCTCCAGCATTCTAATAAATGATATTTTAATACAGTTCAGTTCTTTCCTCCTTGACACCACATCTGATACTTTAAACAATGAAAGTGATCTCTTACTAAATAAACAAGTTATTTAATAAAGACATATGATTTGCTCAGAAAATTCAGTGTTTCAAATAGCTAGAGGGACAAAAATAGGAAAGACAAGTTCCAGGGCTCTAGGTCATAAGTTCCAGATTAGAAGGCAGTAGAAAACACAAAGTAGAGACAAAACAATAATCTACAACAATCTCATCCAACAAAACAAGTTTTTTTCACAGACCCACACAGGATTCACTGTCAATGGAGCTAGAAGTGCTGTGAGTTAAGCAAAGAGGAAGATTTTCAAGTTGGAGGCAGGTAAGACTCAGGTGGGGCCTTTTAGGGTGGGTAAAAGAGGGCTCTTCTGGTGGCTCAGTGTTAAAGAATCCACCTGCCAATGCAGGACAAGCGGCAAGTGAAGAGTTGGGAATGTGTGTGAGTGGATGTAAGGTGGTCAGCTCTGGAAAGATGTAAGAAAGAAACAAAGGGAGCATGATTGTTCCAAGAACAATGAGGAGATCAGTTGCCTGGACCAGGGGAGTCAGAGTAGATAAGGCTGGGTGCCTGGTTAATAACCAGGTGTATAAAGTTTTGAATGCTAAGGTAGGGAATTTGGACAGTTCTCTGAACAAAATTATTGAAATTCTAAACTCTTACAAATGTAGATGTATCCCAACCACTTCAAATCCTAATAAACTACAACAGAGCTTCCTTAACTTGGTTTCTAAATTTCTCCAAGATCACACTTCAGAGGAAGAAAGGAGGGGAGGAAGCAAAGAAGGAAGGGAGTGAGGAAGGGAGGAAGGAAGGAAAGGAAATGGACAAATTGACATCTGGCAAAAGTCTTATGCCTCATAAAGTTTCACATTGCATATAAATACGTGGTTGAAGCCTCCGTGACTCCCCAAAGCATGTAGGTAAAAAGCATGTTGGCTTTTAGTGTGTTGCAGAGATGTCATCTCTGCTCCAGTGTATGCCTTTGACACTTTATCCACAGGCCCCCCCATATCAAAAGTTATTTGCCAGGCCCACACACAGAACAAAGGAGCATGGAACCCCAGCTGGGTGTTCATGTGCTTGACCACAGGCCATGAAAGCTTTTGTGAATTACCCTAAGGATTTTGATTCATGGGATGGTTCTGGGTGGCCTGTTCTGCCACCTCTGCTACTTTCCTCCATCATCCTCACCACTCTCCATTTCCCCTATTTCTCAGAAATCCTAGGAATATATGAAACAAAGGCCAATTAGTCTTCTACAAGGTAAAGGGGAGAAGTTCAATACAAAACAAATGATATATATGTGTGTGTGCATGTATGTACATATTTATACAGATGTACGTGTATCACAAAAGCAGACTTCTTCATATAGACATGAGGAACTTTAATGCACCTGGAAAATGAAATCTATGAGTTTCAGCAGCAGCCTTCAATGCTCTATTGCTTTTCTGACTTAGCAGGCAAGATATATACCCCTTTCTAAATTCAGTCACTTGGCTTTTCTGAGATTCTACCACACGAGCAAAACTGAGTACTGTCTCATGATGAAACCAAGCTTCACCATTCCTCTTCTCCCTGGTGGAAGGGGAGTTCCCTTCACCCTTTACCTTCTGTGAACAACAGGAATACCTGTGGGTGTCTAGTAGCCCCCTGACTACACGAATGCTTTCAGATTGATCTAAATCCTTCCCTGCAAGTCCATGTCAAACTGCCAAGCACCACCCACTAATCCCAGACTAGCTCAGGCCCACCTGAACTATATTTACAAAGCCAGATTTTTTTCCCATAGTGTTCATCACAGTTCTCAACTGCATATTTTGAGTGTTGTATTTATAACATTTACCTCCTCAATGGACTATAGCTCCATAGGGGCAGAAAAAGAGTGGGTTCTGCTCCTACTTATATTCTCAGTGTCTAATGCAGTACCAAAAATATAAGTGATAACCTGTGAATATTTAAGGAAGGAAGCAAGCAAAAAGGGAAAGAAGGAAGGAAGAAAACAAAGAGGGAGGAAGGGAAGGATGGAGGAAAGGGTTGACAGGGGACTTTCTTCCCATCTAAGTCTTTTAATGTCTCTGCCCACTTTTTTTCTTAATTTATGAAATCCCATAAGGACAACTACTGACTATAAAGAGACGATAGACTCTCAGGAACTCTCAGACATAAAGGGAGAGACAGAGGAAAGGAAAGGAGGATTAAAGCCTAATATTTACCTAAATGGGACATTGTAAAACTATCAAAAGACTACATTTTAAGGTTTTCTTTTGTGGGTTGCTCATGGATTAGTAAGAACCAGGAATAGTTAGACTCAAAATAACATATGATAATTATAAAAGAAGTAGACACAAATTGCTGTGAGATTATGGTATTGAAAAGGTAGTGATCCCACCTCAGGGAGTAAGGTAAAGTGTGCTACATGAGCTCTTTATAGAAGTGACATTTGACCTGGACTCTCAGGAGTGAGCTGAAGATTGTGGTATAGAGAAAGAAGCAAAGTCACTGCAGCAAAGGAAAGAACACAGTGAAGTCCCAGAAAGATGAACGGGCCTGATAATTCAGATGTTGAGGAAAGGTTTGGGAAAATTAGAAAAGAAGATATAAATTGAAAGCTGTGGGAGCCTGAGCTAGAGAAATTTTCTTCTACATATTTCCCTTTAGAACTGAAGCAGAGAAGGAAGGGGGCAGAACCTGGACAAATTTAGGGAGGAAATGTGATAGAGGAAAATGCAACAGAGAGTTTTGGGGCCCAAAGGACAGAACTGAAACACCAACTGTTCCATAGTCTAAATTTGCCCCATTGATCAACCCTTATTTAAACTCACTAAGCCTCACTTTCATCACTTGGAAAAATTAATATAATACCTGCCTCAAAATCCCAGCACAGAGCTGGGCTTTTAAAAATGTGCATTTCCTCTCCTTTCTCCCAAAGTGCCTTGTGTGGGGTAGGGGAGTGGGGAGGAAGGTGGGAAGATAAAATGTTTAATATTTGCTTTCTTTTCTTTCTGGAGAAGGAAATGGCAATCCACTCCAGAACTATTGCCTGGAAAATCCCATGGACAGAGGAGCTACAGTCGATGGGTCCCAAAGAGTCGGACACGACTGAGCGACTTCACTTTCACTTCTTTTCTTTATGAGTTTCATTTCACTTCCTTTAACCATCCTTGATCTCTCTTTATCACTACCTCCCTCAAGCCTACCTCCCCCAAGCAATGAGTATTGGCTTTGATAGATCATAATTTCTTCAGATGGCTCCTTTTTAGTCATTGTTTGGTTCCACTGTCACGCCAGATCTTGGCATCTCTATATGTTCCTATCCCTCAAACAGAAGCATTATCAGAAAGTTTCTGTTTTCTGTTTGTAATTGCTAGGTTGAATACCAAGGGGTCTTTTCACCTCCTGCCCAACCCACATCCTCCCTAACTCCCACCAGAGCCAACCATTCACACTTCCACAGGGCAGATGGAAAAGGAGTGTTGAGGCTCCTGGGAAGCCTAGCTATTGTTTGGGAGAACTGGAAGCCACCGTGCTCAGAGTCCGTCCTCCCTTCTCACCGCACACCCTGTTTCCTGTCAATCATCCTGGAACACCAAGTGCTGGGCCGACAGTTTTGTCCACAGGATGTTTGTTTGCAGGCACTGCCTTCCAAGTCTCAAAGCTCAAGACTTCCGCTGACAATCCAAACACTAAAATGAAAAAAGGGGGGAAACCCTTGGGCAGTTCTTTTAAAGCCTAATAAAGTCTATTTATATTTGAAAATAGCAACAGGTTATCTCAGCTTGCAGAGGGTGAAGAGGCTAGGAAGCCTGATCTTTAAAATCCTGAGCTCCTGGGAAGTGGAAATACAGGTTTCCTAGAGGAGACACTAAAAACATGTCCTTAAAACACCTTCGGCGTATTTCCATGGCCAATTTCCATCAATGATCAACTCCTGTTTTTATGGGTACACTGGACTGCTCCAAGGGTAAATACCTTGCAATTAAGCCATGAAGTAAAAGAATTTGCTAAATATATGTGAATAGAAATTTAAGATTCTCAACCAAGTCTGTAGGATAAATTCAAGAACTTGAGGTCACTGGGAATTTCTACAATACAAATGTTTGAAAGACTAATGATTACATGTGAATCTCATTGATTGTTTGAAAAATGATTTTAAAACAATATATGTTCTTCAGAGAGCAGGTAACAGAGTTTTCCTATATGTTAATAGTTAAACGATCCCCCGGTTGTCTTCCTGAGTCACTCAGTAGTTTACTTGAAATCCCTTGGCCTGTCTATTCCTATAGATTCTATATAATTAATACACAGGACTTTTGAACGTTTTTGTATTCTACTGCTTTTAATCTTTATATCTCTGGGAAATTGATGTAAGCTTTCTGAGATTATTTTGCCTGTGAAAATGGATCATTATATAAACTTCATTCGATGGTACTGAAACTTAAATGAGATCAAGTGTGAAAAGTGCCTGGCATGCAATACGTGCTCAATAGATAGTACCTTAGAAAATGAAAAAGGAAAATTTCCCTTGAGAGGCATCCCAAGACTGGATTTAAAGTTGCTGTGACTACAACTTTCACTCTCACAACCAAATATTAATGACATCCCAACAATAATTCTTGTACATTAAAGAAAGTCACAGAGATCTTCAATAAGAACAGTTTTGAGATAAGACATGGAAAGATGATCCCAAATACATTATCTAAAGCAGCTGAAGTCCAGGAACTTGTCAAATGGGATACAAGTTCATAGTAGAATCAAGAACAAAAAGAAAGCCGTTATGCTCCAGTTCACTTTTGGAAGATTAACACACATCTATCAAGGAATGCTACCACCAAAGCAGGGCTTTCAGAGTTCTTGCAGAAGACCGGTTCTCACTGGATACACCTGGGATAGATCCGTTAGTTACACTGACTTAGGAGCTTTAGGAAACTTATTCAAGTTCTGGCCAGGCTTCCATACAGTACTCAACTGCTCTAAGAGAAAACTAATTCTCAGGTTATTATTATATGTATAGTCTGAGAGTTTTCAGAAAAATCTGATATACCAAATGTGGATTTGGGGAAAGCTTACTAAACCAAGTCACTAAAAGCTTGAAATTTGTGGACTATATACAAGAGAAAATTAAATGTTGTTTTAATAATTAAAGTAATGCTGATTAAAATTAATTGCATCATTTGGTATGCATTGAACTGGCAAAGATGTAAGGAAACAACCATTAAGAGGCAGGATCAAGATGGAAAAGTAGGAAGATTCTGAACTCACCTTCTACTATGGACACAACAAACCACAACTAAATGTAGAAAAATCCTCTCTGAAAATGACCTGAAGATTAACTGAACAGCATGTCTAAAACTAATGGTAATTTAAAAAAAAAAAACAAACACTGAGACAGGTAGTTAGGGGCAAGAAAGTCCAGTCTGGATCTACAACTCAATGCAGTGCCCTCAAGAGGGCATATCACAAACACATAAGTCCTCCCTAAGGAGTGAGGGGTTTGAATCTCTCACTGAGCACCCTAGTCCTAGGTAACTGCACCAAGAAGCTATGCCCCCACAGCCTTGATGTTTGGCTTTGAATACCAGTGGGGGCTTACATCCAAGAGAGCCAAAGGGCTGTGGGAAACCAAAATTCCTCTCTTAAAGAGCAGGTGCACAAACCCACTCACTCTGAGTCTCAGTTCAGAGGCAGCAATTTGAAAAGCTCCTGGGCCATATGTGAAGAAGATCCACTGCCTAGTTTTATGGTGAGGGCTGAGGGGTAGGGATTTGTGGGAACTGTCTCTAGAAACTTAAGTTTTGATAAGTTCCTTTAAAAAAAATTTTTTTTCCCCTTTACTGGGTGGCCTGATACTGCTAGACATCTCCCTTGCTAGCACCACTCACTGTGTCTAAGCAATCTCCTAAGGATCCACTACACCCCCCATGTCTTCCCCTGCCAGCACCCCTCCCAAAGAGCTTGCACCCACCACAGCCAGCAGCAGCCTCAGCTAGTATCAGTGGCTCCTCAAAGCAACTTCAGTCCTGGAGCGCCTACCCTGCCCACCATTGCACCCAGAACTGTTGACCTGGGCACCACAGGCAGCTGATGGGTCTAGCCCACCCACTATCACACCCACAGCAACTACAGTATCCCCACAATAGGAGGGTACATGAAACCCACACAGGAGACACCCCTGAAGCATCTGACTCTGGGGATCTGGAGGATTGTTCTTCTGAACCCCATAGGAAACCATCTTCACAAAGTCACTTCTTCACGAAGGGGAGAGGCAAAGCTGATCTACCTGGTACATAGAAACAAATACAGAGAGTTATACAGAAAGAGGAGACAAAGGAATATGTTCCAAACAAAGGAACAGGACTAAGCTTCAGAAAACATCTAAGTGAAATGGAGATAAGAAATCTACTTGATAAAGAGTTCAAAGTAACAGTAATAAAGATGCTCAGTGAACTCAGGAGAAGAACAGATGAACATAGTGAGAACTTTAATAAAGAGAAAATAGAAAAAGGAACTAATCAGAGATGAAGAATACAGTAACGGAAATGAAAAATATATAGGTGGAATCAACAACAGATTAGATGATGCAGAAAAATAGGTCAGAAATTTGGAAGACAGCATAATGGAAATCACACAAAATTAAAAAAAAAAATTTAATGAATATTTGGGAACTCCCTGGCAGTCAAGTGGCTAGGACTCAGTGTTTTTCATTGCCCAGTTTCAATCCCTGGTCAAGGAACCAAGACCCCCACAAGATAAGCGGCCCCCACAAGATAGGCGGCGTGGACAAAAAAAAAAATGAGGCTAGTTTATGGTATTTCTGGACAATATCAAGCATATTAACATTTGCATTACAGAGATCTCAGAAGGTGAAGATAGAGAAAATGTGTCAGAAAACTTATTTGAAGAAATTATGGCTGAAAATTTTCTTAAGCTGGCAAAGGATACAGACTTTCAATGAAAGCCCATAGAGTTTCAGACAAAATGAAACAAAAAGAGAACCACACTACGGTGTATTATAATTAAAGTGTCAAAAGTTGATAAGGAGAGCACTTCCTTGGTGGTACAGTGGATGAGAACCCACCTGCCAATGCAGGGAACATGAGTTCAATCCCGGATCTGGGAAGACCCACATGGGCCCAATAACTAAGCCTGTGTGAGACAACTAATGCGCCCTTGCTCTAGGGCCAGTGGGCCACACCTACTGAGCCTGTGTGCAGCAACTACGGAAGCCTGCACACTGAGAGCCCATGCTCTGCAAGAGAAGCCACCACAGTGAGAAGCCCCAACACTGCAGTGAAGAGTAGCCCCCACTCTCTGCAGCAAGGGAAAGCCCACACACAGCAACAAAGACCCAGTGCAGTCAAAAATAAATAAAATAAAATAATAACAATAAGATAAAGAGAGAATCTTAAAGGTAACAAGAGAAAAAACTGGTTATGTATAAGAGAATATACATAGACTATCAGTTGATTTTTCAGCAGAAAAGTGAGTGACATGATATATTAAAAGTTTTGAAAGAAAAAAACTTACACTCAAGAAAACTCTACCTAGCAAGTTTATCAATCAGAACTGAAGGAGAGATTGTGAGTTTCCAAGACAAGCAAAATTAGAGGAGTTCACCACTGCCAGCCATACAAAAAATGTTAAAGGGACTTCTTTAAGTGGAAAAGGCCATAACTAGAAATAGGAAATTATATTAGAGAAGTATCACTGGTAAGAGCAAACATATATTAAAGGTAATGGATCAATAACGTACAAAGCTAGTATGGAAAGTAGTAAAATCAACTATCAGTTCAGTTCAGTCACTCAGTCATGTCCGACCCTTTGCAACCCCATGAATTGCAGCACACCAGGCCTCCCTATCCATCACCAACTCCCAGAGTTTACCCAAACTCATGTCCATCAAGTCGGTGATGCCATCCAGCAATCTCATCCTCTGTCGTCCCCTTCTCCTCCTGCCCACAATCCCTCCCAGCATCAGAGTCTTTTCCAATGAGTCAACTCTTCGCATGAGGTGGCCAAAGTACTGGAGTTTCAGCTTTAGCATCATTCCTGCCAAAGAACACCCAGGACTGATCTCCTTTAGAATGGACTGGTTGGATCTCCTTGCAGTCCAAGGCACTCTCAAGAGTCTTCTCCAACACCACAGTTCAAAAGCATCAATTCTTCGGCACTCAGCTTTCTTCACAGTCCAACTCTTACATCCATACATGACCACAGGAAAAACCATAGCCTTAACTAGACGGACCTTTGTTGGCAAAGTAATGTCTCTGCTTTTGAATATGCTATCTAGGTTGGTCATAACTTTCCTTCCAAGGAGTAAGCATCTTTTAATTTCATGGCTGAAGTCACCATCTGCAGTGATTTTGGAGCCCCAAAAAATAAAGTCTGACACTGTTTCCACTGTTTCCCCATCTATTTGCCATGAAGTGATGGGACCAGATGCCATGATCTTAGCTTTCTGAGTGTTGAGCTTTAAGCCAACTTTTTCACTCTCCTCTTTCACTTTCATCAAGAGGCTTTTTAGTTCCTCTTCACTTTCTGCCATAAGGGTGGTGTCATCTGCATATCTGAGGTTATTGATATTTCTCCAGGCAATCTGGATTCCAGCTTGTGCTTCTTCCTGCCCAGCATTTCTCATGATGTACTCTGCATATAAGTTCAATAAGCTGGGTGACAATATACAGCCTTGACATACTCCTTTTCTGATTTGGAAACAGTCTGTTGTTTCATGTCCAGATCTAACTATTGCTTCCTGACCTGCATACAGGTTTCTCAAGAGGCAGATCAGGTGGTCTGGTATACCCATCTCTTTCAGAATTTTCCACAGTTTATTGTGATCCACACAGTCAAAGGCTTTGGCATAGTCAATAAAGCAGAAATAGATGTTTTTCTGGAACTCTCTTGCTTTTTAGATGATCCAGTGGATGTTGGCAATTTGATCTCTGGTTCCTCTGCATTTTCTAAAACCAGCTTGAACATCTGGAAGTTCATGGTTCACGTATTGCTGAAGCCTGGCTTGGAGAATTTTGAGCATTACTTTACTAGCATGTGAGATGAGTGCAATTGTGCGGTAGTTTGAGCATTCTTTGGCATTGCCTTTCTTTGGGATTGGAATAAAAACTGACCTTTTCGAGTCCTGTGGCCACTGCTGAGTTTTCCAAATTTGCTGGCATACTGAATGCAGCACTTTCACGGCATCATCTTTTAGGATTTGAAATAACTATGGTAATCAAGGGATATACAAAAATAAATGTAAAATGTGACATCAAAAAAGTAAATCAGGTGAGTGGAGAGAGTTAAAATGTAGTGTTTTAGGATGTATTCAAACTCAAGAGATCATAAACTGAAAATAGACTGCTATATACATTGGTTGTCACACATGAAACTCATAGTAACCACATATCAAAAAACTATAATAGAAATGCAATAACTTAAGAGAAAGGAGCCCAAACATAACACTAAAGAAACTCATCAAATCACCAAGGAAGAAAGCAGAGAGAGCAAGCAAAGAAAGGAACACAGAAGAACACAAAGAAAGAAAGAAAAAGAAAACAGTTAGCAAAATAAGTATACACCTCTCAATAATCACTTTAAATGTAAAAGACATAAATGCTCCAATCAAAAGACAGAGTAGCTGAAAGAATTAAAAAAAAAACAAAACAAGACACAAGACCTACAGATATGCTGTCTACAGGAAACTCACTTCAGATCTAAGGATACACACAGACTGAAAGTGGAGGGATGGAAAATGAAATTCTATCCACATAGAAGCAAAAAGAAAGTTGGAGTAGAAATATTTGTACCACAAAAAATAATTCAAACCAAAGGCTGCAAAAAGAGACAAAGATGGGAATTTCATGATAAAGGTATCAATTCAATAAGAGGATGTAACACTTGTAATTATTTTGCATCCAACATAATAGCACCTAAATACATAAAGCAAATATTGACAGACATAAAAATAGAAATTAACAGTAATACAATGGGAGTAAGGGACTGCAATATCCCACTTATAGCAATGGATAGATTGTCTAGACAGAAATACAGCTTAAAAAAAAAAACAAAACACAATGGCCTTAAATGACATATCCGATTAGATGGACTTAAACATGTATACATAACATTCTATCCAAAAACACAGAATATACATTCTTTTTGAGTGCACTTAGAACATTCTCCTGGAGAAGGCAATGGCACCCCACTCCAGTACTCTTGCCTGGAAAATCCCATGGACAGAGAAGCCTGGTATGCTACAGTCCATGGGGTCGCTAAGAGTCGGGCACGACTAAGCGACTACACTTTCACTTTTCACTTTCATGCATTGGAGAAGGAAATGGCAACCCACTCCAGTGTTCTTGCCTGGAGAATCCCAGGGAAGAGGGAGCCTGGTGGGCTGCTGTCTATGGGGTCGCACAGAGTTGGACACGACTGAAGTGACTTAGCAGCAAGCATCTTTTTTATATCAAAGGTATAAAACTAGAATGAAGTACAAGAAGAAAATTGGAAAAAAAAAACCACAAATACAAAAAGATTAAATAACATGCTACTAAACAATGGGTCAACAAAGAAATCAAAGATGAAATTTAAAAATTTCTAAGACAAGTGAAAATGGAAATATAACCTTCCAAAATCTATGAAACACAGCAAAAGCATTTTTAAGAGGGTTTATAGCAAAATAGGTCTTTTTTTTTTATATATGCAAAAATCCAGAAAACTCTCAAATAAACAATACAATTATACACCTAACAGAACTAAAAAGAGAAAAACAAAGCCCAAAGTTAGTAGAAGGAAGGAAATAATAAAGATCAAGTGAAAATAAGTAACAGAGACAAAAAAGAAAATAAAAAACATCATGAGACTAAAAGCTGGTTCTTTGAAAAGTAAACAAAATTGATAAAGCTTTCGCTAGACTCATCAAAAAAAAAGCCCAAATAAAATCATAAATGAAAAAGGAGAAATTACAATTGATTCCCTAGAAATGCGAAGGATCATAAAAACTACTGTGAACAATTATATGCCAACAAATTGGAAAACCTAGAAGAAATGGCTAAATTCCTAGAAATGTATAATCTTCCAAAACCAAATCAGAAAGAAATAAAATATCTAAATGTATCAATTACTGGCAAAAATTTAATTATCAAAAACTCACAACAAACAAAAGGCCAGCACCAGAGAGCTTCATAGGTGAATTCTACCAAATATTTTAAAAAGATTTAATACTTAGACTTTTCGAACTATTCTAAGAAATTGAAGAGGAAGGAAAGCTTCTAAACTCACTGTATGTGGCCAGCATTATCCCGATACCAAAGCCAGACAAGGACACTACAGAAAGAAAATTACAGCCAAATATCCCTGATGAATATAGATGTAAAAATCTTCAACATAATGGTAGCAAGCCAAATTCAACACAACATTAGAAGAATCATATACAATGATCAAGTGGGATCTATTCCAGGGATGCAAGGATGATTTAACATTCACGAACCAATACACTACCCTAACAAAATATAGAGTGAAAATCATCTGATCACCTCAATGACTGCAGAAAATGCATTTAACAAAATTAAATGCACACTTAAAACGATAAAAACTCTGAACGAAGAGGCCATAGAGAGAATGTATCTCAACATAATGAAGTTCATATATGAGAAGCCTACAACTAATATCATACTCAATGGTGAAAGCTGTAAGCTTTCCCTCTAAGATCTCAAACAAGACAAAGATACCTGCTCTTCCACTTTTATTCAACATGGTATTGGAAGTCTTAACCATAGCGATTAAATAAGAAAAAGAAATAAAAGTCATCCAAACTGTAAAGGAAGAAGTAAAACTGTTACTATTTGCAAATGATATGATATTATATAAACAAAACCCTGAAGATTTCACTGAAAAACCTATTAGAGCTAACAAATGAATTCAGTAATGTGGCAGGATACAAAATTAGCATACAGAAATCTGTGTTACAACACACCAATAAGGAACTATCAGAAGGAGAAATTAAGAAAACAATACCATTTACAACTGCTTCAAAGAGAATAAAATACTTAGAAATAAATTTAGCCTAGTAAACAAAACACCTGTTTTCTGAAAACTATAAGATACTAATGAAAAAAAAATAAAGATGCCACAAATAAATGAAAAGATATACCATACTCTTGGATTGGAGGAATCAATATTGTTAAAATGCCAATATTATTCAAAGTTATATATATACAGTCAATGCAGTTCCTATCAACTGCATTTTTTATTTGTATTTCCTTCATGATTTTTTTCACAGAACCAGAACAAATAATTTCAAAATTTGTATGAAACAAAAAAAAAAGATTCTGAATAGCCAAAAAACACTAAGAAAAACAAAACTGGAGGTATCAAGGTTCCTGATTTCAAACTATACCACAAAGCTTTGCCAATCAAAACAATATGGTACTGGCATAAAAATAGACACATAAATCAATGGAATGAAATAGAGAATCCAGAAATAAACCCACTCACATATGATCAGTTAATCTACAATAAAGGAAGTAAGAACAGACAGTGGGAAAACATCTCTTCAATAAATGATGTTGAGATAACTGGATCAGATCAGATCAGTCACTCAGTCATGTCTGACTCTTTGCGACCCCATGAATCGCAGCACGCCAGGCCTCCCTATCCATCACCAACTCCCAGAGTTCACTCAGACTCATGTCCATCGAGTCAGTGATGCCATCCAGCCATCTCATCCTCTGTCGTCCCCTTCTCCGCCTGCCCCCAATCTCTCCCAGCATCAGAGACTTTTCCAATGAGTCAACTCTTCGCATGAGGTGGCCAAAGTACTGGTTTTTCAGCTTTAGCATCAGTCCTTCCAAAGAAATCCCAGGGCTGATCTCCTTCAGAATGGACTGGTTGGATCTCCTTGCAGTCCAAGGCACTCTCAAGAGTCTTATCCAGCACCACAGTTCAAAAGCATCAATTCTTCAGTGCTCAGTCTCCTTCACAGTCCAACTCTCACATCCATACATGACCACTGGAAAAACCATAGCCTTGACTAGACGGACCTTTGTTGGCAAAGTAATGTCTCTGCTTTTGAATATGCTATCTAGGTTGGTCATAACTTTCCTTCCAAGGAGTAAGCATCTTTTAATTTCATGGCTGAAGTCACCATCTGCAGTGATTTTGGAGCCCCAAAAATAAAGTCTGACACTGTTTCCACTGTTTCCCCATCTATTTCCCATGAAGTGGTGGGACCAGATGCCATGATCTGTGTTTTCTGAATGTTGAGCTTTAAGCCAACTTTTTCACTCTCCACTTTCACTTTCATCAAGAGGCTTTTGAGTTCCTCTTCACTTTCTGCCATAAGGGTGGTGTCATCTGCATATCTGAGGTTATTGATATTTCTCCTGGCAATCTGGATTCCAGCCTGTGTTTCTTCCAGTCCAGCATTTCTCATGATGTACTCTGCATATAAGTTAAATAAACAGGGTGACAATATACAGCTTTGATGAACTCCTTTTCCTATTTGGAACCAGTCTGTTGTTCCATGTCCAGTTCTAACTGTTGCTTCCTGACCTGCATACAAATTTCTCAAGAGGCAGATCAGGTGGTCTGGTATTCCCATCTCTTTCAGAATTTTCCACAGTTTATGGTGATCCACAGAGTCAAAGGCTTTGGCATAGTCAATAAAGCAGAAATAGATGTTTTTCTGGAACTCTCTTGCTTTTTCTATGATCCAGCGGATGTTGGCAATTTGATCTCTGTAACCATATGTAAAGGAATAAACCTGGACAACTATCTTATACCAAACATAAAATTAAATTCAAATGGATTAAAGACTTGACTGTAACACCTGAAACCACAAAAGTCCTAGAAGGAACCATAGACTGTCAGCTCTTTGACATCATTCTTAGCAACACTTTTTTGGATCTGTCTCCTTAGGCAAGGGCATGAAAAGCATAACAAATAAGGGGACTACATCAAATTAAAAGGTTTTGAACAGTGAAGAACACCAGCAACAGCACAAAAAGGGAGAAGATAATTGCAAATTATATATTTGATAAAGAGTTAATATTCAGTATATATAGAACTCAGACATCTTAATATTTTTAACATCTAAAATAGACATTTTTTTCAAAGACATACAGATGGCTAACAGATACATGAAAAAATGCTAACCATTACTAATCGTGAAGGATATGCAAATCAAAACCACAATGATATACTACTTTACTCCTGTAAAAATGGCTATTATCAAAAAAGGCAACAAATAACTTGTAAAGACAAGAATGTGGAAGAAAAAGAATACTTGTTCACTTTGAGAGGAAATATAGATTGGTATAGCCACTGTGGAAAATAGTACGGAAGTTCTTTAAAATTAAAAATAGAACTACCATTGGATCTAAAAATTCTACTTCTGGGTATTTTCTTAAGAAAATGCTAATTTAAGAACATATAAGCACCCTGCACTCCTATGTTCACTGCAGCATTGTTTATAACAGTCAAGACATGGAAACAATCCAAATGCCCATGGCTAGGTGAATGGATAAAGAAGATATGATATACATATATATATATATATATATATATATATATATATATACACACACACACACACACACAGAATATATAGGTATATAAAAATATATATACATAAATATGTGTGTAATATATATATAGGAATATTGTACAACCATAAAAAGAGTGAAATTTTGCCACTTTAACAACATAGGTGGACCTAGAAGGCATTCTTAGTAAAATTAGAGAAAGACAAATACCAAATGATTTTACTTAGATATGGAATATAAAAGAAAAATCAAATAGAACAAAAATAGTTTCATAGATACAGAGGAGGATCATAGGGAGATGAGCAAAACAGCCAAAGGGGATTAAGAAGCACAAATTTCCCATTGCAAAAATAGAAATGTCATGAGGATAAAATATACAGAATAGAGAACAGAGTCAATAATATGATAATTTTAAACCATGACAGATGGTAAATAGACTTATGGTGATCATCTTGTAGTAAATCTAAATCATCTTGTAGTAAATATAAATGTCTATCACTATATAGTAATCCTGAAACCAATAGAACATTATGTCAATTATACTTCAGTTTAAAAAATAGCCATCAGAGTACTGAAGAATGTAAGGATGAGGCTGACACAAACTCACCTTCATATGATGTCAGTAAAGCACAATGTATGAAACCAATATGAAAATATGTAACAAGGTTATTAAAATACATTAATAATTTTTGATCTGTAACACCAGTTGTGTAATACCTACACTAAATGGAAATATGGTCAAAGCTTCGTGTGCAGATTTATTTATGACATTGTTATTTAAAATAACATTTTCATTAAAAATGGAGATACCCTAAATGTCCCATAACAAGGAAAGAGCTAAGTATGTCATGATAATATCAAAAATTATGAAGCCTTTAGGAATTGTGTTTTCAAAGAATGTATAATGATACTGAAGAGTAATAATGATGTAAGGTAACTTAGGAAACCAAGTGAGGGGCTGTACAGTGTCTTAAATGCACCCTCTGTATTGTCTAAATTTTCTCCAGTGACCATAGCTTTCTTTTATGGTCAGAAGATAAGCAATGCATATTTCACCAACAAAAAAGTCTCCAGCATTCATAAGTGGGCTATTTAAAAAACCTGCAGCAATACCCCAATTAACAGTATTTTAGAAAGCCAATCATACTGTGCTTTACTTTGCTGTTAATTCAAATATCCACTTAGAAACCCAAAAGATTTTGATCTGAAGGGAAAACGGTTGCTATTTCATTTTTCTTGGTCCATATTGCTTTATCTAAGCAAACTGCAAAGTGTCCTAAAAGCCATATGGGAGATGTACTTCCTCACAGCTGCAAAGGAAACATTTGCAGAACAGAAAACACCAGAACTCACAATATATTCTTAGAGTAGAATGGAAAGCACATGAAATATTTAAAACATGGAGCTGAGATCTCATTTTAAAATACTTTAATTGCCAGTACAGAGCTCTTCCTTTTTTATTTCAGGACTCAGTAGATTAGCGACAACGGACGAGGGGAGGAGCAGGGTGGAAGAATAAAGGAGCAAAGAGCAACAGTCACTTGGAGTGAAAACAATCCCTAACAAACCACAAAGAGAAACTAAGGGTTTGGTTTTGTTTTGTTTTTTCCCCTAACAGAATCGTGTTTTGTTTCTTCCACAAGTTTTGGTGCTGTAAAATGTGGCACGTTTTATTCTGGTCATTCCCTCAAAAAAGCCAAACAGAAACCAGCCCTCATGGTTTCGAGAGAGCAAACCTCCCCTCTCTCATGTTTCAACGACAGTCTCCACTTGGGCCGGGGAGCGTATCATATATCATAAATCACTCTCTGATAGATATTTGGCAGGCACTCAGCACCCCAGGCTATGCAACCACGTACAGTATGGAAAAATTTTAAGGTGGAATCTTGATTTTGTAACTTAAAGACTTAATAGCACCTCAAAACATTTTACTACTTCCTGGTACACACACACACACACACAAAGCCAAGAAAGCAGAATTCTCCATATGGTTTTCGACTTTATAGGATATATACACAATAAGCCATACAACTGTAAACCTGGAGGCATTCTCTTGCTGTTGTTAATTCAACTCCAGTGAAAATGGAAAAAATAAAACCAACAAAAAAAACCAAACTTGGAGAGTTTGCTCACAGCCTACCCCCGAAAGAGTCAAGTCCCTAGGAAATTCTAGAATCTGCTTTTTAACTCTCCAATCCCCCACATTAACTATTACACACTTTCTTAGAAACTAGGGGAGTAGAAGGACTAGGGGGTGAGGGGCAGATTTTATGGTAAGATAATAACTTGCTGTCAAAGGTACTGTCAAAGATTTCAACAGGAAGGCTTAGGCAGTTAACGAGAGTCATAGAAACCCCAGCAGAGTCTGTCTCCTGATTCTGGGCCCAAATCTGACATTTCGAGGGCCTCTGAGTGTGCACTCCCACCTTCTCAGATGTTGCAATCCGTTTCAGACTTACATATTCTTCCTCACGAGGCTCTTTCAACAAATCAAGTGGTTTTGGAAATTGCAAACTGCTTTTAACCCTATATCACATCCCCTCAGCCAGCACCGGGGATCTCTGGAAGACTTCGCTCCCAGCAAAGCCACTGCCGTGAACTCAAGAGAACCTTCCTGTGCACAGAGGGGTTAACTCCATGGTATTCAGACTTGCCCGAATGTTCTCAGTGTTCTGGGGCTGAGTAATTCTTAGAGGGCTAAATAGAAACGGGAAATGCAGTCTGGGCAATAGGGCATTGAGCTCTCCACAAAAACATAATGCATGGAAAGATGCAATAAATTCAAATTTTCAAGCTTAAAATCAACATTTCTTTTCTGCTGTTGTTGATTTTCAAAAATTAGCCATAGTTTGGATAGGCTAAAGAGAAAACCTTCAGTGCAGTTGAATTAGAGTTTTTCTGTCCAGATTGAGAAGAAAGTTGAAGTGAAATATAAACAAAATGGGGGCAGGTGGGGGGTGTTAAGTGGTTATATGTGTATGCTAATTCACTTAAACTATGGCTTACAAGTGCATGTGTGCTAAGTCGCTTCAGTCATGTCCCACTCTTTGATACCCTATGAACTGTAGCCAGCCAGGCTCCTCTGTCCATGGGGATTCTCCAGGCAAGAATACTGGAGTCGGTTTCCATGCCCTCCTCCAGGGGATCATAAGTAATTCACAAAATAACTTATACTCTAATCAAATTACCTCATTTCCACTCCTCAACCCTGTTGTCACCAATTTATCTTGAGATGCTGCTACTTCCCATCAGTGAACATCTCAGGCTTGGTATTGATAAACTCCAAGGCTCACTGCTCCCCTCACAGTCATTTGAGAACCCACTTATAGTTGCCCTTCAAGTATAAGACTAACCGCCTAACCACTTTTAGAAGAAAAAATATAAGGTTTTTTTCAGGAAGCCCTGAGCAATGTCCTGTCCAAGCTGGACTCATCTAACAGTCTTTCAGTCCTCTCCAGTCCTCTGCCTCTTAAATCTGTGGTTCTCAGCCTAGGATGCAAGTCATGATCCCTTGGGTAGCTTTTAAAAATTTCCAAAGCCCAGGCTGCATCCCAGATGAATTATATCAGAGTCTCTGTGGGTGGAACTGAGTTATCAGTATTTTTCAGCCCCCAGGCAATTCTATGTGCAACCAGGGTAGAAAGCACCATCCTGACTGTTGTTTCTGTATCTAGTCTTGCTCTCCTTCAATTCCACTAACATTAGGAATGAGGTTTCAAAAGTAATACATACGGTCATGTTTTCTCCCCATTTCATGGTTAAAAGGGCTCCTTAATGCCTGCAAGAAAATATTCAAATATATTAGCATGACAATCACATATTCCTGCACTCCAGTTCCTTCTCCAGCTGTACTTCCTGCTAATCTCTGCCTCCACACTAGCAACCCAGCCTGCAGAGAACTACCCAAACCCCATGTACACACATCCTAGTCTTGGAACAACTTTCTGGCCAGAAAATTCTCTCTACCCCCTGCCTAATACCATCTCATATCTATCTTTTCCTCATTCACCTGTGGATTCAAGTCTATTGTTTCTCCTTGGGAAGTCCTTCCTGTCCAACAGCCCCAGGTTGGGGTAGCTTTTATCCCCACTAGTGTAGCCCCTAAACCCTAGACATACCTGAAACACAGGCAGAGAAGATGCCCATCAGCACCAGTATCACCCCGGTATCCTGGCATTCCCTCTAGTATAACTGGAAAGACTGTCCACTTATTTGTTTTCTCTCCAGCTAGACTGAGCCACTGGGAACAAAGATCTTGTCTACCATTACCCTTGGAGCCCAGTTCAGCATCTGGCCCATGGTGGAGACACAGAATGAATGACAGGGCTGAGTAATCCAAGCTCTACCTAGGAAACTTCACTTTCAAATTCAGTCTTACATTGTTCCTGGTGGGGAATACTTCTCACATTCTCTGAATCTTCTCAGTGAAATCCAACCCACTTTTCCTATGGTACCTACAAATGGTCAGCATTCTAGAGCTTCCATGAGATGCTACTGAGAGGTACCTGTGAGGAGACAGCAGTTAGATTTCGTGTTAAGGGTCAAAAGGCCTTGAGGGTTATGTTCTCAGAAGGGAACGACCTCTGCTATATGTCAAGAATCAAATAATTTTTGTGGCTTCCAAGACATTGACTAACATCCCAGTTGATTCTCATTGAGAAAAAGACAGGAAACACCACCAGACATAGGTCAGCATGGGAAGAGATTTAGACCACCAAGCTGTACTTTGCAGTTGTGATAGCCTGGGCTTCAGCACCAATGGGATGAGGGTAAAGAGAAAGACCTTGATATCATTGCTTCTAGAAATCCTTCTGGCCACAGCCACGCTGTCTGCCCCAGGAGCTGAGGAGCAAGGGTTAGTCAAGAAGACAGAATGTCCCACGGTGACCTCCTGAAAGCATAAATCTAAGCTAGTGGAGATGGCTATGTATGGCAGGAAGAAACGGAGAGGCAGAGAAGGGGAAAAAGAAGGAACAAGGAAAAGGACAAGGGAAGGAGAGAGATTTTAAAGGTAAGATGAAGAAAGGACAGGAGAGGGTTGAGGAGGTAGCCAGCAGGTATAGAATCTCCTGCCTGTGTGCTGTGCTAAGTCGCTTCAGTCATGTTCGACTCTGTGCGACCCTATGAAGTGTAACCCACCAGGCACGTCTGTCCATGGGATTCTCCAGGCAAGAATACTGGAGTGAGTAGTCATGCCGTCCTCCAGGGGATCTTCCTGACGTCTTTTAGGTCTTTTACATGAACCCACGTCTTTTCCGTCTCCCACATTGGCAGAGGGGCTCTTTACTACTAGCACCACCAACCCTCTACAAAGTGAAGAGTCTATTTTCATTTCACAGATGAGGACAATGCAACAGAAAGCAGTTAACTGAGTCAACGTTAGGCCTCTACTAAATAACAGAAATAAAAAGAGGAAAGAAAAGGAGTAAGACTCTGAACAGCATATATGTGTAAGAAAAGGAACATGTGGGAAGCAGGAAGAGGAAGAAAAACAGGGAGAAACGGCTAAGAATGTAATTTAGAAGCAAAGAAGGCAGTGTTTATGTGTCCCAGACATGCAGCATGAAGCCCACGTTGCCTGGGACCACACCAGTCTCGCCCTGCTCTGAGTATATGGACCTTACTTGGGCCCAGGCCCAGGAGCTCACCTGCTGCCTGACCGGGTTGTATTCTGACTCTGGAATTACGGAAACAACTTCAGGGAAAAAGTCTGCTTCAAGCGTTTCTGGCTAAGCCTTTGGTAGACTGTGGAGAGTGTGGAAGAAGACAGAACATGTACCAGACCTAAGAATCTGTGTTTCTGCTTGTGCCTGGGACCCCAGCCTGGTTGGGCTAACATCTCCAGGCCCACTGACTGCAACAAGAGGCCTTTCCAGCCCCACATTCACACCCCAGATACATCCTGCTTGGAAATTGCATCCTGGTTCTCTGGAAATCACAGGCCAGTTGAAATGAGCTTTGTTCTTATTATTGCTTTGCATTTTTTAGGGGAATGTTTGTCAATTTTAAATGTTAATCGGAGTTTCTAAGTTGGAGGAACCCTCTTTCTTTCCTTCTTTTCTTATGTGTTGACACATAAGAGTCACAGCTTCGGAGTCTCACCAGCTGGGTGGGAATCATAAATCCAGGATGGAGGTGAGCAGCCCCCAAATTGCTTGCATTCCTTTTTTCAGTTATCAGCCATCGTTTTTCAACAGGTTCATAAAACATGCCAGCCTGAACCCACAGAGCTCCAAAACTATAGCTATTTGCTATGGGAATGTTACTAAAACAACAAAAACAAGTTGTAACCAAGTACCCAGTTGTATCAGGCATTATGAGGCTAATAATATCACCATAACATAATAACACATTTTATAGAGCACTCAACATTTCACAGATGGTTTTCACACATATTATTTCATTTCATTGACATTAGCAATCCTAAGTGGTAGGTGGGGCAAATATTTTGCCCTCTGCCTGGATAAACAACATGAGGTTCAGACAGGTTAAGACATTAGTGCAAGTTCATATGCTTCCTAAGAGGATGTGAAATTGAAACTTCTCACCCTGATTTTGGCGCCCTCTCCACTGTATCATAGATTTTGATATGTTTATCTCTCTTCTAAGAAAAAAATCTCACTATAATTCACACTGGTGGTATTATTTCTGATCTGGAGAATCTTAAAAGAAAGTTTCATGTTTGTTTGCTTTTGTTTTGTTTTTTAAGAAGAACTGGAATGGGCTATTATCTTACTTAAAAGCCATCTCTTCTTCAAGGTAAATACCACCATTTCCTTCAAGCCGGAAGATACGAAGAGATGAAGAAACAGAGGTATGGAGAAAAAGCCCGAAGACATTCCCTTCCTGGGAGGGCTCAGCACAGAGTGCTTCTGACTTTCTGGGGAGCAAGCCCATCCAGGGGTATCTGAACTAAAGGTCTGGATTTTTTTTTAAGTACTTAAGCACATTATCTGAGGCATGATTGCTGAAAGGAAAATATCATCATGCACTAAGTATGCTTCCAAATTACTAAAATGAACTGACCTTTTTAAACAACACTAAGGTTACTTATTAGCCCTGGTCCTTTCAAACTGTAGAGGAAGATGAGTCGAGTTTTTTTAAAAAAACTTTTTTTGTTGTTCTTACTCTCATCATTGAATATTTGGTGACCACATGTGCTTGGCTTATTTTTTTAAATTGTGTTTATAATTCTTGAAAAAGCCCATCTCCCAGGAATGCATTGCCTGCTGCAGCATGCGGTTTCCATGCACGCACATTTTGTTCGTGCATAAGGTATTTTCACTGTAATCATTTCAGTTGAGGTCCTGCTTAAGTATAGCATTTCTTTGTTGTAAAGAACTAGCTGACTTTCCTCCTCAAAACTAGAAAAGGGTAAATAGGCAAGGGACCAAAATACATGTGCTCATGAATTACGATTAGCACACAACTTCCAGGGTATGGCACCATTTTGTTGATTCCTTGTGGGCAAGAACTGTGCTTTATCCATATCAAGGAGGTTCCCTGCATCCAAACCTGCCTGTCACTTACTCAGTTTGATCTTGGTTATGCTATTGGACCTCTCTGTACCTCAGTTTGCTCATCTGCAATACCACCTTTGAAGAGGTACTGTGAAGGTTGAGAAAAATAATGAATATTAAAAATCTGGCACAAAGTACTCAAGAAATATTAGCTCCCTGCCACATTATTCACCTTAGTAGCCCCACAAGAAAAGCACTTATTTGTTTGCTAATGCTTTAAGTATGCCAAATTCTTGCTTTAATTCTTTTTTTTCTCTAATAATCAAAGAAGATATAAAAATAAGGCCAGAGGATGCCAGATACAATAAAAGAATGTAGGAGGGTGAACTGGAGGAGTAGCACAGAGTGCAAGCCTGCCCAACTTCAAGCTCATCTTAAAGTTCTAGATGCAAGGAGTGGATCATAAAACATTAAGTGAATGACGTCAGCTGACTTCAAGACTCACAGCTCTTCACAGCCTGACAGTACTCTCTTTCAGACAGATTCATTATATAATTAGCACCAAATATTCAAGATAGAGTGTTTCAAATTGTTTTTGTCACAGCTTGTTTAAAGTAGTGAAAAATTAAGAACAATATAAATGTGTAATAATAGGCCATGACTAAATTGTAATGACTCATACAACAGAATACCATGTGGCCAATGTAAGACAGATCTGTATTTACTGATGTGGAAAACTGTTTACAATGGTAAGTGAAAAATGCAGGTTACATATACCCATCCATATGTATAAAATGGACAATTTTTTCTGGTATATTTGTGGGCAAATTTGAACAAAATTTCTGGCAGATTATACAGCAAATCATTTTCCTCTGGGTGATGGATTGGGGTACATTAACTTATTATCTTCCTTTTGCATTTCTTAGTATTTTCTACTTTGTCACTACTATCCATTGCTTCTGTGAAAAAAAAAAAAAACAGGAAGGATGAAACACAAAATTGTTTTCAAGTAATTAAATATTTGTCTATAGCTTCTCATTCCTGATAGTCACTGCTTTGAGATAAGGCAGTTTAAAGTGGGTGATCTGAAAGCCCTGATTTTGGTCAGCAACATTTCAGTCTCTGTCTTAAATATACACTGAAAAATATATGTATTAGATATTATAAGAGGGAAAATAAAGAGTTCCTGCCAAACATAAAATGTAATCAAAAGTTTGAGTTTTGAATTGTACTTACTTGCAGTGAATCTGCTTTTTGTGACATGACTGATGGAGGAAGTGCCAAGGTCATAGTGTGCTATTTGCCAAGATATAGTAACTAGTGAAGCAATGAAAGCAACAAATCTTAAGAAGCGTTTACATACAAAACATAAAGAAGCTTAAAATCAAGCAAATATCTTTAAATATAGCAGCTAAAAATGTAACCATAAACACTGAAGAAATAAAAACTGTCTCTAAAATTACAGTTAGCTCAGGCAAAGTAATGGGTAAGGTCTATCTAACTTTCAAAGGACAGATAATTCTTATATATGATAAACGTTCTCAGATCATAGAAGATGGAAAGCTTCTCAGCTCAATACAAAAAGCTAGGACAAATATTATATTAAATGTGTGAGGACATTTAGGGAAACGTATAAAGACTTGAGAGGGTACACTTCAACTCGAGGTCAATCTCACTCAGGTACATAGAAGAAAAAAATCTTAAAGAATAAGAAAATTTAATCCATTATTGTATGAAAACAAAATGAAATAGAATTTTCTCAGAAATGCAAGGATAGTTCAACATCAGGAAATCCATTATATATACACAAAATTGATAGATTACAGTAAAATTTTTTAAATTACCTAAGTAAAGAGATAAAATATTTAATTTAGAAAAATATTTTTCCAAGTATCAAGAGAAAAAGATACATAATTAAAATGGCATTATAATGCAAGATTGTACAATTAGATCAGTGAAATAGAATAGAGAGTTCTGCTGATGGATCCAGGTCTATTTCCATGTATCAGTGTAAATTAATATTAACAATGCTATATTCCAAAATGATAAAAAAAAAACTAAATCATTAAAGAAAATCATGCTGAAATAATTTTGTATTTATTGGCCATTTATTTAGGGGGAAATTAATGAATACTTCTAATTCCTATTATTATTGTTTAGTCGCTAAGTTGTGTCTGACTTTTTGCAACCCCATGGACTGTAGCCCACCAAACACCTCTGTCCATGGGATTTTCCAGGCAAGAATACTGGAGTGGGTTGCAATTTCTTTTTCCAAATTTCTATTGTACCCCCAAATAAATTCCAGATTGTCAAAAAAGCTTAATACAAAAATAAAAGCATTAGAAAAGCACATGAGAGAACATTTTCTAGATATTTTAAAGAACAAAAATAATGAATAATTAAAACTTGTAATGGCAAGTAATATCTTTAATAAATTAAAATATTGTAGCAGATTGGAAAAATATCTGTAGCATATATAAAGGACAAGGGATGAAGAGCCAGAAAATATAGATGATACAAATCCGTGAGACAAATAAACCACTAGAAAATGGATGAAGGCTATAAGGAGACAAT
This sequence comes from Bubalus kerabau, assembly GCF_029407905.1. Classification (NCBI taxonomy): domain Eukaryota; kingdom Metazoa; phylum Chordata; class Mammalia; order Artiodactyla; family Bovidae; genus Bubalus; species Bubalus kerabau. The sequence goes on along the minus strand of NC_073627.1, from coordinate 95,662,284 downwards.
TCACAGAAGAAATGTAAGGATATATTCAAGGCATATATAAAAATATACCCCACCTCATTACTAACCAATGGGTTATTTTCCCACCAATCAGTTCAGTCGCTCAGTCATATCCGACTCTTTGCAACCCCATGAACGGTAGCATGCCAGGCCTCCGGGTCCATCACCAACTCCCAGAGTCTACCCAAACTCATGTCCATTGAGCCGGTGATACCATCCAACCATCTCATCCTCTGTCGTCCCCTTCTCCTCCTGCCCTCAATCTTTCCCAGCATCAGGGTCTTTTCAAATGAGTCAGCTCTTCGCATCAGGTGGCCAAAGTATTGGAGTTTCAGCTTCAACATCAGTCCTTCCAATGAACACCCAGGACTGATCTCCTTTAGGATGGACTGGTTGGATCTCCTTGCAGTCCAAAGGACTCTCAAGAGTCTCCTCCAACACCACAGTTCAAAAGCATCAATTCTTCTGTGCTCTGCTTTCTTTAGAGTCCACCTCTCACATCCATATATGACTACTGGAAAAACCATAGCCTTGACTAGACGGACCTTTGTTGACAAAGTAATGTTTCTGCTTTTCAATATGCTTGTCTAGGTTGGTCATAACCTTCCTTCACTCCGTGGTCCATGGGATTTTCCAGGCAAGAATACTGGAGTGGGCTGCATTTCCTTCTCCAGGAGATCTTCCCAACCCAGGGATTGAACCCGGGTCTCCTGCTTTGCAGATAGACGCTTTACCGTCTGAGCCACTAGGGAAGCCCTCCAAGGAGTAAGCGTTTTTTAATTTCAAGGCTGCAATCACCATCTGCAGTGATTTTGGAACCCCCAAAAGCCAAAATTTAAGTATTGATAATATTCAGTGCTGATGAGGGTGTGGTGGCAGGAGTGGGGAAGCATTTCATGTTTTGTTGATGGGAGTGCAATCTGTAAAACCTAAACTCTGCCTTTGAAAGGTAATTTGGCAATATTTACCAAATTACCTGTAATAATACTTGCTTGAGCAGTTGCATTCTTAGAAATCTCTCCTACACAAATGCTCCCACTTAATTATGCAGAACCTAAAGCAATTTAACTGTCAATTAATTGAAGTTTTTATATTGTCTTTAATAATGTTAATGGCATTTTTATTCTACAGAATATACAATTGAAAAGAATAAAGTAAGCTTTTATTTTCTGCTCTTTAATGATCTGCAAGACATGTGGCTTTTTTAAAAAAAAAAAAAAAAAAGCAAATTGTGGAGCACAAAGAGCAATATAATATGGGGGGGGAGCCCCAAATGCTTGAGGAGGAAAATGAAAAAATATTTACTCTAAACTCTTTTCGAAGATGGAGATATTGGAGGCAAAAAAGTAAAGGCACCTTTAGCCACCATCTTGACTTGTCATATCTCACTGTCAAAATTAAGATACTGAAACAGTCATTGATGAACAAAAATCATTATCTGTTCTTGCCTCTAGTTAACCGTTATTTGCTCAAATCACATTTGTAGACTTGATTTGAGTTTACTTACAAAAAACTTCAATTACAATAACACTTTTTGTCCATACAATGCTTTATGGTTTATATAGTACTTTCTAATTCATTATCATTTTTGGTCTGGAAAGCAAATATTATTACCCCCACTTTCCAGGTGGGCCAAAATCAAATGAATTGTCTAAAATTACAGAGCTAGGAGAGTATTAAATCTGTGCTTTCCTATTCTATTTCCATTGCTTATGGTATGACATCAGAGCCAAGGTCACTGAATGAAAATATTGCTGTTAATAGACTTTTAGATACTAAAAAGTGACTCAATCGGAGACCAGCTGAAGGAACTTAGTTATTGAAGAACACAAATTCTCCATTGAGCATTTCTACATGTAACATTGTCCCAAAGCATGAAGACAGCAGTAGCGTCCACTCCAGTTTTACATAATAGCCTAAGAACTTATGTGATTTCCCTGAACACATGGCTAATTAACAGCAGAGTCAGGTCTAGAACCTCCTTCCTCTGAGCCTAATCCACTGATCTCTTCACCACTGCACTTTCATCTTTGTATCATATTCCTCCCACACAGTTCATCTTGGTATTGAAGATGCAAAATAAATGATCAGAGTGGAATATGTACAAATTAAGGTTTCCTGGTCCTTCTTGCTAACTACATTCATACTGCTTTGAAAATATGAGAGACTGTGATAAACCTTAGCCCCATGTTATAGGTACAGAGTCAATTAAAAAGACCCTAGTACTAAAAAAATCTAGAAGAAAATTGATTCCAGCAGATTTCTTTTCAGATGAAGGAATGAATGGAAGTGTAACGAGGTAAAGTGACTTTTTCCATGTGAGTTCAGCAAGTGTCATAGACAGCTGCAAATGCCGTTCTCTTCTCATTTCCCTGCCCTGTCTCACAGATTAGAAGATTTTACCTAGCATAGGAAATCCCAGAGAGAACAAAGAGATGAGAAGATATTCTCTTGAAAATTAGAAACAAAAGGAAATTCAAGTTTGAAAATCTATATTAAAAAAAATTTAAAAATCAATTATTAATTTTTTTTATTTTATAAATTAACCCTTATTTTGAGGGCTTATGTAGAACCAATGACATGAAATTGGTGTTTTTATATGTAGTCTCACAATTTTATTTTTAGAATTGAGTCCATTCATTTAGGGTTTGAATCTGTCATCCACCTTCTTTATTTTTTTTTCTTACCTATTGTATTCTTTTTCATTCCTTCTTGCCTTCATTTGGATTAATTAAATATTTTATTATTCCATTTCCCTCTTTCTTAACTTTCTGGTTAAATATTCTTTTATCCTTTTAAAAATGATTTTCTGACAGATTTCATATATGCCCTAGATGTATGGCAATCTGGAATTAGTAATCTTATTCCATTGTAAGCAATGGGTCTTTAGATACTTTAATCATATTTAGCCATTCATCTCTGTATATTCAAGTATTTTTATTCTTCTCATATTTTAAATCCCAAAGATATTTCTATTTATTTTAAATGTTACATATTTTAAAAAATTCTACTCAACTATTTATTCTTTCTGTTGCTCTCCTTTATTTTCTGTATTCCACTTTCTATATGTCTTCTCTCTTAAAGTATTAATTTCAGTATGGGACTACCAGCAAGAGGGTTTGAAAGTTTCTGTCCATTTGTTTTTACTTTCCCTTCTCTCCTAAAGGAAATTTTGCTAGATGTAGAATTCTAGGAAGAGTCCTTCAGCTTTTTAAAGATTTATTACATTTTGGCTTCCATCTTTGTTGTTGAAATGTCACACTTATTGTTGTTGCTTCTAGGCAGATAATTTATCTTTTTATTGGTTGACATCAAGATTTTTCCCTTTGGTTTTCATCAATTTTTCTAGATTGTATCTAATGCATTTTTCTTTGCATTGATCCTGCTTAAGGCATAAAATGCTTCTTGAATCTAAGGTTTGCTATCTTTCCATCAGTTTGGAAAAATTCTCAGACATTATCTCTTCAGATGTCTTATATATGTCCATATCAGTCATTATTTTTCTTCCTAGTGCTTAAGTTTTTATACATTTTAATAAAGAGGAGCTGTGTCCAACCTCTTGTTAATATCTTCTGACTTTTCATTTGTTTCTGAGGTTTCGCTTCTGGAACTTCCACTTGATTTCCTTTATAAATTTCACTGTTTAAATGATCCACACTGTCTTCTATTTTTCTGAATATATCAGTCATAGTTATTTTAAAATCTGTCTGCTTGCTCAAATATTAGGCTCATTTGTGGGCCCATTTTTATTGGCTGTTTTTACTCTTAGCTTCATTCGGTTTTGTTTTATGGCATATCTGTTTCTTTTTGCTCAAATGTCAAACATTAAGTATTAAAAGTTGTAGAGAATCTGGATGCATCTGTAACTTCTGTCAAGCAGGTAGAATAGGGCACATCACCTTTGTCTGATCAAAAGAGTTAATTCAAGATTGGATTTCAGTGTTTCAGTCTTGGCTTATTTCCAATTTGACCTTTCTGTTAAAGGAACAGTGTCCTGACTGAAAACTCAGGGTATTCAACAGTGACCTCTCTCCCTTGGCAGAACCTGAAGTCAAATTTTGTCTCTACATCACCTTGAGACTAGTAAAAACTCCATTTGCTTCCTTGGTACTTCTGTTTTCTGAATGGCTTGAAACCTTAATTGCTGGCTACCTTCATAACTTTTAATTTCCAATTTTTGTCTTCCAGATTCTGAGAGAAGACTGAATACTCTTATCAACATCTCTGACTCTTAAGAGATGTTCTGTATTTAGCTTCTTTGGCTCTCAACTCATTATTTTATGTCACCGAGGAAAATTTGCCTAAAATACCAACCCTATTTCAATCTCTTTTCCTTGCCTACTTCAGTTATATTTAAGAAGGAAGTAGACAAAGCCTGAGGCTGGTACATGCTCAGTTGTGTCTGACTGTTTGCAACTCTATGGACTGCAGCCTGTCATGCTCCTGTGTCCATGGGATTTTCAAGGCAAGAACATTTCCTCTTCCAGGGGATCTTCCCCACTGAGGGACTGAACCTACTTCTCCTGCATCCCCTCCATTGGCAGGTGGATTATTTACCACTTGAGCCATCAGGGGAGTCCTGTACAGGATCATGGACCTTTAAATACTGGCTGTTTTGGTAGGATTTTTTATTTTTATGTTTAAAAAGTATGTATTTTAAATTTCACATAACTTCTCCAGTTGTTCTCACTTGAAAGTTAGAACATGTATGAGATATTTAATTATTGGAAATAGAACTCTTATAGAAGATGTGAGGGAAATAATATATTCGTTTTTGCATAAGCCTCAATTAAAAATTTGGTTAATTTTTTGATTAAAAAATACAGTCACTACGGAAGACAGTATGGAGATTCCTTAAAAACATAGGGATAAAATCCCATATGACCCAGCAATCCCACTGGTATGCATATACCCTAAGGAAACCAAAATTGAAAAAGATACATGTACCCCCACATTCATTGCAGCACTATTAACAGTAGCTAGAATGTGGAAGCAACCTAGATGTCCATCTACAGATGAATGGTTAAAGAAGCTGTGGTTCATATATACAGTGGAATATTACTCAGCCTTAAAAAGGAATGCATTTGAGTTAGTTCTAATGATGTGGATGAACCTAGAGCCTATTATACAGAGTGAAGTAAGTTAGAAAGAGAAAAACAAATATTGTATACCAACACATATAAATGGAATCTAGAAAGATGGTACTGATGAAATTATTTGCAGGGCAGCAATGGAGACACAGACATAGAGAACAGACTTATGAACAAGGGGTGGGGGAGAAGAAGGAGGAAGGACAGGGTGGGATATATGCAAAGAGAAACACAGAAACTTGTATTCCCATATGTAAAACAAATAGCCGATGGGAATGTTCTATATGACTCAGAGAACTGAACTGGGGCTCTGTAACAACCTAGAGGGGTGGAATGGGGAGGAAGATGGGAGGGAGATTCAAGAGGAAGGGAACATATGTATCAGTTCAGTTCAGTTCAGTTCAGTCACTCAGTCGTGTCCGACTCTTTGCGACCCCATGAATCGCAGCACGCCAGGCCTCCCTGTCCATCACCAACTTCCAGAATTCACCCAAACGCATGTCCATCGAGTCGGTGATGCCATCCAGCCATCTCATCCTCTGTTGTCTCCTTCTCCCCCTGCCCCCAATCCCTCCCAGCATCAGAGTCTTTTCCAATGAGTCAACCCTTCGCATGAGGTGGCCAGAGTACTGGAGTTTCAGCTTTGCCATCAGTCCTTCCAAAGAACACCCAGGACTGATCTCCTTTAGGATGGACTGGTTGGATCTCCTTGCAGTCTAAGGGACTCTAAAGAGTCTTCTCCAACACCACAGTTCAAAAGCATCAATTCTTCAGTGCTCAGCTTTCTTCACAGTCCAACTCTCACATCCGTACATGACCACTGGAAAAACTATAGCCTTGACTAGATGGACTTTTGTTGCAAAGTAATGTCTCTGCCTTTGAATATGCTATCTAGGTTGGTTATAACTTTCCTTCCAAGGAGTAAGCGTCTTTTAATTTCATGGCTGCAATCACCATCTGCAGTGATTTTGGAGCCCAAAAAAATAAAGTCTGACACTGTTTCCACTGTTTCCCCATCTATTTCCCATGAAGTGATGGGACCAGATGCCATGATCTTCATTTTCTGAATGTTGAGCTTTAAGCCAACTTGTTAAACTCCTATTTCACTTTCATCAAGAGGCTTTTTATTCTTCTTCACTTTCTGCCATAAGGGTGGTGTCATCTGCATATCTGAGGTGATTGATATTTCTCCTGGCAATCTTGATTCCAGCTTGTGCTTCTTCCAGCCCAGCGTTTCTCATGATGTACTCTGCATAGAAGTTAAACAAGCAGGGTGACAATATACAGCCTTGACGTACTCCTTTTCCTATTTGGAACCAGTCTGTTGTTCCATGTCCAGTTCTAACTGTGGCTTCCTGACCTGCATATAGGTTTCTCAAGAGGCAGGTCAGGTGGTCTGGTATTCCCATCTCTTTCAGAATTTTCCACAGTTTATTGTGATCCACATAGTCAAAGGCTTTGGCACAGGCAATAAAACAGATATTTTTGTGGAACTCTCTTGCTTTTTCTATGATCCAGCGGATGTTGGCAAATTGATCTCTGGTTCCTCTGCCTTTTCTAAAACCAGCTTGAACTTATGGAAGTTCACAGTTCATGTATTGCTGAAGCCTGGCTTGGAGAATTTGAGCATTACTTTACTAGCGTAAGAGATGAGTGCAATTGTGCGGTAGTTTGAGCATTCTTTGGCATTGCCTTTCTTTGGGATTGGAATAAAAACTGACCTTTTCCAGTCCTGTGGCCACTGCTGAGTTTTCCAATTTTGCTGGCATAGTGAGTGCAGCACTTTCACAGCATCATCTTTTAGGGTTTGAAATAGCTCAACTGGAATTCCATCACCTCCACTAGCTTTGTTCGTAGTCATGCTTTCTAAGGCCCACTTGACTTTTCATTCCAGGATGTCTGGCTCTAGGTCAGTGATCACACCATCGTCATTATCTTGGTCATGAAGATCTTTTTTGTACAGTTCTTCTGTGTATTCTTGCCATCTCTTCTTAATATCTTCTGCTTCTGTTAGGCCCCTACCATTTCTGTCCTTTATCAAGCCCATCTTTGCATGAAATGTTCCCTTGGTATCTCTAATTTTCTTGAAGAGATCTCTAGTCTTTCCCATTCTGTTGTTTTCCTCTATTTCTTTGCATTGATCGCTGAGGAAGGCTTTCTTATCTCTCCTTGCTATTCTTTGGAATTCTGCATTCAGATGCTTATATCTTTCCTTTTCTCCTTTGCTTTTTGCTTCTCTTCTTTCACAGCTATTTGTAAAGCCTCCCCTGACAGCCATTTTGCTTTTTGCATTTCTTTTCCATGGAGATGGTCTTGTCTCCTGTACAATGTCACGAACCTCATTCCATAGTTCATCAGGCACTCTATCTATCAGATCTAGGCCCTTACATCTATTTCTCACTTCCATTGTATAATCATAAGGAATTTGATTTAGGACATACATGAATGGTCTAGTGATTTTCCCTACTTTCTTCAATTTAAGTCTGAATTTGGCAATAAGGAGTTCGTGATCTGAGCCACAGTGAACTCCCAGTCTAGTTTTTGCTGACTGTATAGAGCTTCTCCATCTTTGGCTGCAAAGAATACAATCAATCTGATTTTGGTGTTGACCATCTGGTGATGTCCATGTGTAGAGTCTTCTCTTGTGTTGTTGGAAGAGGCTGTTTGCTATGACCAGTGTGTCTCTTGGCAAAACTCTATTAGCCTTTGCCCTGCTTCATATACCTATGGCTTATTCATGTTGATGTTTGGCAGAAACCAACACAAATCTGTAAAGCAATTATCCTTCCATTTAAAAAACTAATTAATTAAAAAAATACATTTTCATGACACTACACATATACTTACCTCAAACACAAATAAATCCATATATAGCTAGTGAAGTCCAAATAGGGTCTGTAGATTGGACTAATATCAGTCTTCTGTGGCAGATTCATTTTGATATTTGGCAAAACTAATACAATTTTGTAAAGTTTAAAAATAAAATAAAATTAAAAAAAATATATCAGTCTTCTGGTTTTGACATTGTATTGTAGTTATACAAGACGCCAACTTTGTGGAAGGCAGGGTGAAGAGTCATTCACCCAAGTTACAAAGCTAGTAAAGCAAAAAATTTAGTAGAGAATTCTTTTTAGTAGAGAAATCTTTTTTTGATAATTGCAATATTTGATTTTCATAATAAAATTAGAGTAATGCAAAAATGTGTAACATAGGATGTTAAATTCACTCTAGTACCATCACAGAGGAAACTACTGTTAACAATATGATGCATCTTTATTAAACTTTATGTGAACAGTCATTGTGATTTATTGGATAATTTTAAAGTGCCTTCCTGTGCTCAGTCATGTCCAACTCTTTGTGACTCCATGGACTGTAGCCCGGGCTTCCCTGGTAGCTCAGTTGGTAAAAAACCTGCTGCAATGCAAGAGGCACTGGTTCAATTCCTGGGTCGGAAAGTTCCCCCTGAAGAAGGGATAGGCTACCCACTCCAATATCCCCAGTCTTCCCTGGTGGCTCAGACAGTAAAGAATCTGCCTGCCATGCAGGAGACCTGGGTAAAATCCCTGGGTTGGGAAGATCCCCTGGAGGCGGGCATGGCAACCCACTCCAGAATTCTTGTCTGGAGAATCCGCATGGACAGAGGAGCCTGGCAGGCTACAGTCCATGGGGTTGCAAAGAGTCAAACATGACTGAGCGACTAAGCACAGCACAGGACTGTAGCATGCCAGATTCCTCTGTTCATGGGATTTCCCAGACAAGAATACTGCAGTGGGTTGCCATTTCCTACTGCAGGGGATATGCCCAACCCAGGAATGGAACCCTGTCTCTCGAGTCTCCTGCATTGACAGGCAGATCCTTTACCACTATCACCACCCGGGAAGCCCAATTTTAAAGTAACAGTTCCTAATTATTCTTATAACTTTTAAATGATAGCTTTTTCCTCCATTTCTTCATAATAGACTCAGGATGTATTTTAAATTCTCAGGGACATAACTCTGTTTTACACATTTTCTTTCTGACATTTTTAAATTCCCAAGTACTCACATTATTCCTTATTGATTTTATTAATTTTCATTTATTCTTTTTTGATATTTTAAAATTCTTTATTACCTGTGTATACTCATTATGACAAGAAAAGTGAAATTTGCTGTATTCTTAAGGTACAGTAAAATTTTGCTATCAAATTAGATATCAAAGCATGATTTTAGACTAACAGGCATGGAAAACAAACCTGTGGTTGCAAGGGAGGGGGTGGTGCAGGGGAAGGATGGAGTGGAATTTGGGGGTTAACAGATGCAACCTATTATATACAGAATGGATTAACAACAAAATCCTACTGTATAGCACAGAGAACTATATTCAATAGCCTGGGGTAAAGCATAATGAAAAAGAATATTAGAAGAATATATAACTGCATCACTCTGATATACCGCAGAAATGAACACATTGTAAATTAACTATACTTAAATAAAAATATATTTTCAAAAAGCATGGTTTTATTATGCAAGGACACACACTGTGCTGAAAGAATACAATGCATGCTGATATTCTTAGACAAGCACTCATCACAGAAAAGCAGTGGTCAGAAAATTTTTTAATTAAAATGGAATATCTTCTGTGTGGCAAAATTTTTTCACAAAAATAAAACATGAAAACAAGTCTATAACCCAACTAAGTTTTCAAGGAGTTCATTTGCTATCCAAGCAAGGAAAACTGTTTACCAATGGTGATTACTCAAATAGTATTTGATCAAGCATTTGTTCTTAAGATAGTTTTCAGTTATTGGGTGTAGTGTTTTGATACCATCACTTGTATTTTTCATTTAACACAATCAAATGCATATCACTGTTACATTTTTATGCTCCCTATTCTTGTGTGTATGTATGCCTTCTCTTTTGTTAGGTCCACTATAAACATGCCAGACAATCTATGGGAAACTCATGTGACAAGTTTGTGTCTCCCTGAACAATTCTCAGCAACTTTCAGTAAACAGACACTTATTTTAAAATTTAAAAATACATTTTCTAAAAATTATCAAAACGTTATCTTTGAGAACTGCCACAGTTTTGGCCAAAATGTACCCTTTGTCACGTTACAGGATAAACTTTTAACCAACTCACCTAAAAGACATTCACTTTATGACGTTTAAGTTACTCTCCATCTCGACTTCAGGAAGAAGTAATTTTCTTTTGCCACATAAACATGTGAAATTGTGCCAATGGGGAAAGTAGGCTCTGGGCTCTTTAAACTATATTTTTAAAAGAACTTAGACTATGTGAAGTCCACTGATTTCACAGATTGGTTGTTTGCAAGCATGCCAATTCAATTGGAGCAATTTCCTTTAGCCCATTAGAGAAAAGTTATAGAGAAGCTCAGTGTAATCTTCTGAATTTATGGTATCATCTGAGAAGGGATATTCTGTGACTATGAAAAGTTATAGTAGTTTGAGGCTAAAAGGAGTGGGGGCAAATGGTATGATTACGCTTTCCTTCATGAATCAATTCCAGATGTTGCCATTAGATTCTCTGAATGTTGAAGGATAAAAAATATTGGTGCTGGAGAGACCTTAGAGATAATCTAGTGGAAACTTCTCCTTTTACAGAGGAGGAAACTGAGGCCTGGAAAGACTGTGTGTGCAAGTCATCCAGTCAGGTAGGAACAGAGATGAGTTTAGAACCCAGATCTCTTGTCTAACTCAATCATAGTCCAGTGATTTGGTTCCCATAGATAAGAGTAATTAGAAAGTACCCAGACAGCTTTGAGATAAATATCTTTTTATCCCTCTACAACCAGCACATAATATTAATCTTTCCTTTTTTAAGCCTGTATTATATAGATGCATGAATAACAGAAAGTGTGGGAGGCACATTAGTATGATAACTGGAAAAGATCTAAGGTCTTTGATGAGTACATAACCAGAAATATACTGTTGAATTATACTATAATTTGTTTCTTCTTAAATATGAGACACCCTCCAAATTTTCACTTGTAGTAAATGTCTCTAATCGAAGAAAGAGTATCAAGTACATATGACATAGACATGCTACTCACTGAAATTGTTTCAAAAATATCACCTAAACCACTGTGCCATTCTTAATATTTCAGATTAAATGATTTTTCCTTCCCTCTTCTAGAATTGTTGCTGTTGTTTAGTCTCTCAGTCGTGTCCAACTCTTTGTGACCCCATGGACTTGCAGTACACCAGGCTTCCCTGTCCCTCACCATCTCCCGGAGTTTGCTCAAACTCATGTCTATTGAGTCGGTGACGCCGTGCAACCGACTCTTCTAGAATACTAATATGATATCTTGATTCAATGTTTATTTGGGGAATTTGAGATGGCTCTTTTGGAATGGCCACTTTACAAGTGGTCATCTCATATTCCTCCCTCCCAGAGGGACTTGAGTCCAATAATTAATCTAAGTCCCCACAGCACAGAGGCACAATGTGCACCACATGAAAAACAATGCTGACTCTCCATTCCGGCAGAAGGACACACGTGAGGGCTGGGGACCATGGAGGAGAGAAGAGACGAGGCAAAAATCCCAACACGCAGGGCTGCAATTCATTTCCATTCAGTTACTAATTACCAGTGGATCCTAAGAGAGAAGTTCTAAACTGCACATTCAATTTGAAAAATTCTATTCTCAAGTTCTTTCTTACATCCAAAGAAGTAACTTATTAAAGTATTAATTCAAAAGGCAAATATAGGGACAGCTCAATCTAAAGGCATATTTTATGATCTAGTTTGCCAAGGGAAAGTGTTTCTAAACTCCAAGCTTCAATTTCTTTATCTATTAAGTGCTGAAAGTAATAATCTAGATAGTTTTAGCTCGCACTCAGTCAAAATAATGCATGTAAAAGAGCTATTGGACAACAAGTGAATTGTTATGGGTTTCTCATGTTGTTGTTAACGGTAGTCTCTCACATGTAATCACAAAGTACCTGCTTCAAAACAACGGTGCTCAGAAACATTTCCTTAGTAATGTTAATAGTTAGACTCTTCATTTCTGAACATAACATAGCAGAGACACAACATAAGGCAAATGCCATAACCATTTAATATAACAAGTGATACACATATACACATTTTTAAGTGTTCAGAATGCCCAAGAAGAAATCTATGAATATTTGAATATCGGTCTTTTAAAAAGTGCAGGAAACTAATAGTTCATAAATTAGTATTAATCTAGAATGATCCTATTACTTCAAAGAAACCAAATCTTTGAAGCTTACGTGACATCAAGCACAAGGGGGTTTAGTAATAATACGCAAGTGCATGTACCTCCAAGGAATGTTGAATGGTTTTACACAGGAAGTACCATGGGGATTAACTGAATGTAGATGTGTGTTTACAGCAGGATTTCTAAAACAGAACTGCCTCATTTTGAGCAAGTTTCTTATTAATCTGCCCCACACCCATGTACCTGAATTGAAAGCAAATACGACTGAAAGAAAACAGTATCCCTAGATAGAGCCCAGACAAAGAACTCTTAGATCAGAGAGATAATTTTAGTGAACAAGTAAAATGGTAACCATTTTGCAGAGTGTGTTAGAGAGAAGCTGTATCAGTCAGGACAAGCAAGGTTGCTCTGTGGTAACAAACAGCCCACAAAAATTTCAATGTCTTGAGTCAAAGGTTTATTTCTTATTTTTTGCAGAGTTTTCTACAGATCTGGAGGTCTCTCCTGGTCAGCCAAGCTCCATTTGTTAGCTCAGGATCCCACTCCACTTCCATCTTTTGGCTCCCCCAATCAACACATGCCCTCATGGTTGCTGTAACAAAAGAGCAAGCTGACAGATGTACAGACACAATTCAGGTGGTGCAGTGGTAAAACAATCTGCCTGCTAATGCAGGAGACATGAGAGACATGGGTTTGATTCCTGGGTCAGGAAGATCCCCTGAAGAAGGAAATGACAACCCACTTCACTATTCTTACCTAGAAAATTCCATGGACAGAGGACCCTGGCGGGCCACAGTCCATGGGGTCGCAAAGAGTTGAACTCAACTGAACACACAGTCCTTGGTCCTTGGCATTTCATTAACACTCACTCCTAACTGGCTAGAATTCGTCACATTGCCCCATGTAAATACAAGGGGGTGAGCAGGGAAGCACACTTTCCCCATGTACTATTGCATATCACTAAGCCTTTGGCAAAGAGGCTTGCTTTCTGTAGAAAATTATTGAAAATGACTATACATAAAATGTATACCTAAAATGTAAGTCTTGAGCAAATACAGAAATTAACATTACAACTTTTTAATAAGGGCCAGAACATTCCAACACAGACAATATGGAGAGGACATCAAGGGATGCACAGATGTTAAAGTAATCATTCAAACTAGAGACAGCACTGGACATGATCTGTAGAATCAGCTGTATATCTTATTTATTTGGTGGTACTAGAACATACTCAACAACTTTTACCTGAGGGACATCGCAGAGCACAGATTCTATCTTCTCTAAATGTATCCTTTTATTGGCTTAATAAAGTGCAAATTTAAAAGACTATCTAGATGGCTGGACTGTTGTAATAACCAAGGTGTTAGTATCAAGAAACAGCAAGATAGAGTACAGACAGCCCTTACAGCATGGTACCTATTTCATGCCATCAAATTCAGCCCTTAAAATTTCAAAATGAATCATACCTGAGTGGGAAATGTGCCACTAGATACATTTGTAAGCACTGGCCAAGGGGAAGTTTTGTCTGATAAATTTTCTTTCCTTTAGGATGCCCTGTGAAATAGGCGACACTGTCATCTGTATCCTGAATACTATGGAGACTTTCCCTTCCTGAGTCTCTATCCCGAGGCCACACGCCAGCAAAAGCTTAAGGCAGGTCAAGTCTATGACGCATCTTCCGAATGAATAAAGCACCAACGGGTCTTTATCTTGGAGAAGGCAATGGCACCCCACGACTGAAGCGACTTAGCAGCAGCAGCAGCACCTTAGCAGGGTCTTTATCTGTTAGGAAGAAGTGGTGCCAAGTTGTACAATAGTCAAAGGCCACCTAGATCTCATGCCCATATGCAGTCATTTTAGGACCAAGTAATGCCACTGCCATTTACTCTTGCTACTTTTTTCTGATAATCAAAAAAGGTTTTATTCAAACTAAGTTAATCAGGACTCAAACAGTATAGTTTTGGGAAACATGGTACCAGGATCTCTAATCTAGGGAAAGAAACTACCAAAGCCCCTTTGAATAAAGGGCCTCTGGAGGGAGAGTTTACTGGGAAAGCATGTCTTTCCTTTCCTTTTTTTATACATAGTACAAATTTATGAGAATACCCAAAATCAGACTCGAACAAATTAAATCAACCAGGAATGTATGCTTCAGGTAGAGTGGAGAGATGGTGCATGAAAACATGCTATGTTCTGCTGGAAAGATCTCAGAAAGGGAAGCACAGACTCAGCATTTTTTTTTTTTTTCCACAGAAAGAGCATTGTCTTTATTGTCCAAATCTTAAAACTTCCCTTGCATTCTGCTGCTAAGTCGCTTCAGTCGTGTCTGACTCTGTGCTACCCCATAGACGACAGCCCACCAGGCTCCCCCGTCCCTGGGATTCTCCAGGCAAGAACGCTGGAGTGGGTTGCCACTTCCTTCTCCAATTCATGAAAGTGAAAAGTGAAAGTGAAGTCACTCAGTTGTGTCTGACTCTTCGCGACCCCATGGACTGCAGCCTACCAGGCTCCTCCGTCCATGGGGTTTTCCAGGCAAGAGTACTGGAGTGGGGTGCCATTGCCTTGTCCGTGCATTCTAGAGTAATGTATTTATGTAAATATGTGCCCTTTTGCACTCAGCTTTGCTACTTCTAAGAAAAATGTAACATTAACATTATTTTGGGAAAAGGCATTAAGGTATTTTCAGAGGTCTCACAGATAGTTGGTGAAATGTGCTCAGTGACTTATGTAAAAAGGATCAGCAGCACAATTTATAGATTAAATTCCTCTTTGTATCCTAGGATTATACTGGACTTCATTAGTTATTGGCTAAGGGCCTCCCTAGTGGTTCAGATGGTAAAGAACCCACCTGTAGTTCAGGAGACCTGGGTTTGATCCCTGGGTTGGGAAGATGCCCTGGAGAAGAGAATGGCAACCCACTCCAGTATTCTTGCTTGGAGAATCCCCATGGACAGAGGAGCTTGGCAGGCTACAGTCCATGGGGTTGCAAAGAGTCGGACATGACTGAGTGACTAAGCACAGCACAGCACAAAAAAGAATTGTCCAGAAATCAGCAGGCAGGATGTAGTTGAGCATTTGCTGATTCTTCTGTAACTAAATGTTTGTTTGAGGTAGTTGACCACTGTGAATTGGCGTTGGATTAATCTCTGACCTGAATGTTCCTCTCAGCAGACAGGGGCCTGGAGTATTCTTAAATGTCCTCATGCACGAAATAGTGGTTCTCAATAGGAGTGTGATTGGACCATCTGCTAACATTATTCCAAATACACAGAGCAAAATAAAAATCAAAGGAACTGCAGACTATCAGATTAAATATTTCTTCACCACAAAAGATATTAATTGCTAAGAGTCCTCTAAGATAAACAGGAGAGATCATTGAAACCATTAAGAAGTTGGGACCTTTTTATACAGCAATGTATCCACATTTTGCCTGCATGCATTTGCTAAGTCACTTCAGTCATGTCCAACTCTTTGCAACCCCACAGACTATAGCCTGCCAGTCTCCTCTGTCCATGGGATTCTCTGGCCAAGAATACTGGAGTGGGTTGCCATGCCCTCCTCCAGAGGATTTTCTCAATCCAGGGATTGAACCAGCATCTCTTAGGTATCCTGCATTGGCCGGCAGGTTCTTTACCACTGGCGTCACCTTTAGGCAATATCAATTAACTCTGCTTTAAAACCTGAAGTGATTTTCATCATTTTTTACTTCCTCTCATTTCCCATACTTCTACTGTCCAATTTCTGTTGCTTTTCTTCATTTTCTAGGTTACTGTTTATGACTTTCTTCTTCCTTTTTGCAACTGCTGTTCTCTTGGTTGTCTCATCTTAGTTTCATATTTAAATGAATGCAGTGTTTATCACCAGTTTTTACTACAGTCTGTCTATTCCTAAATTCTTTATTTTGACTCAACTTGTTTGGAGTAATTTTTCATCAGTTACTTTTTTCAGGGAAGACTTATGGGTGCCATGTCTGTTGCGTTTGTTCCTATTTCAGGATGTCTGGATTAATCTTTATATCTGAACAACAGTGTCTAGTTTGTTAAGATTCTTTCCCTTTGAATTTGATAGACATCTATCCATTGTTTTTAAAGTACCTGTTACATATAACATCAAATTTCTCTTGATGAACATTATGCTCTTTTGAGGAAATTTTCTTTTATTACATTTATAAATACTTTTCCTTTTCCATTTCTCAACTTTAGAAATAGAGAGAGTCCTTTTGCTGAATCATTTAAGATATCTTTATATCTTCATCTTTGCTTTGTCTTAATCTCCATATCTTTTTCCCCTTTGAATTCTCTGAAAATACCTCAAGCCTTCTTCTAGAAGCAGTCAATTTAATTTCTTGTTCGGATGCTTCTTAACAACACATGATGGAATTATTTTAACTTATTATTTCATAAAAGCAATAGAAAGGATTAATTGATAAGGGTTGATGCTTAAGTATGAACCATATCTGGTTAATTAATATAAATGAAAGTCTCGTTAAATAAGGGTTAATTTACAGTACAAAATTCACTTAAAGTGAATATATTTAAAACAAGGACTTGACTGAAATTTAAAACTATGAAGGCAAGTTTGTCTCAGTTTAGGTTATAATCTGATAATTTTTAAAACAAAGAAAAGGATCAAGTGTTAGAATTTAAGGCCATCATTTTTTGACACAATTGCATCACTGCTCATTATAATATCTCCTTCCCTTCACACGTGACTTTAATGAAATGATCATAAAGAGAGTCATTTCTCAGGGCTTCCTTAACCTTTTGACACGTAAGTCATTGTCTTCCAACATACCTGTCATATGACCTTCCTTGGTAATTTTCTATTCTTCAAATGTTAACTGATGTAAAACTACGAGATGTGCAAATGCTGTGCTTAAAGTGATTTTCCAACAGCATTTCTATGAAATCTCATACCATTTACAAAGTTTTAAATTTAATCTTGTAATCAGGTTATATTGTATTTTGCATTTTACTGCTGGATGCTGTAAGAGACTGACCGATTCAGACATCAACATGAAGCATTCTATCGTCAAATAGCATTTGGATGGAGGCAATTTTTACATGTGTTGAGTTCTGTTAATGTTTCCATTTCCATTTTCCTGCCTACTTTACAATTCCAAATACTTGCAATTAATAAATTTGTGTATTAATAAGTAATAAATTTATTACTCAGACCCTAATAGTAATGAAGACTATTCAAAAGGTACTACTTCAATCGGGGTTTTGCAGTAGAGAGAGATGGAGCTTAATGTACAACAAGGACAAATGGAGATTTATAGCCAAGGATCAGGGTGGGGTCAATGGATGACAGATTATTAAGAGGCTAAGGGGGTTATTGCAAGACCAGCTCAGAAGGATACTTGCTGAAGGCAGGTCAGGATGATCAGATAACAAGTGTGGGAGATTTTTGAACAACTGGCTCAGTAGGAGTCTTACTAAATAAAATTGGACTAAGCAGATCAAGGACAGAGCCCCAGGTCAAGTCAGAAGAAGACTCAGAGGAACCCGACTCAAGTTTGGTAAAGAACGGTGTTAGTCCCAGTACTGTCTGAGCCTCTCTCCTCCTTTTCATCTTATTAGATGGGCTTTGCCCTTGAGTGCCTTTGTCTGTGTCAGTGTCTCATACTGGATTCATCCTTTCTTAAAATAAGGTCTATTAACCAATTTCAAATTTCTCAGCCTCTCCAATGATAACTTCTGTGGCTTCCTCTATTTGCTAGCTTACAAATCTACATGGCTCTGGATCCTCCAAAGATATCACTTCTTCCAGGGTAAAGGCATTCTCTTAGTTCTCTCCGCAAAAAGATCTCTTTCCTCATGCTGCTGTGGACTTTGGAGTTTTACAAGCCTCTCTGGATTTAGGTGGGAAAAGATAACTTCCAGGCTGATGGCAACCAGGAAGACACCCCCGTTCCTGAGAATTCTTTTCCCTGTGGTTGTTTCCTGACTGCCTCCCTCTATCAGATATCCCCCGGAAGCAGCTGGACTCAACTCTCCTCTGCTTACTGCCTCAAGCAGGATTTCCTTTTTAACTCTTTCTTGTCTAAATATGTGTGGTTGGCTCCAGACTACCTGTAATGGGCTAAAATTGTGAGAGCGCATAAATCTAACTTACAAATAATTCCACTATCTGCAAATGGAAGCAAAATAGGCCTATTATAAATGAGTTCTCTATGCAGAAAGTGTATATATCATGGCCAGGATACTGTAGCACAAGTTGCTCTTTTAATCTATTATTTCCACTTTCAGAGCATATTCAGTTGTTTTATGTGTATGATTGAGATAGATATATAAATCCCAAGGAATAAGATGATAATGGATAGATGAAGTCTTTATATACGTTAACACATGGATTCAAACTTGAGTTTTCTCACTTGCTACCTTTGTGAATATGTGAAAAGGTTATTTGACTTGTTTGTGCCTCAATTACCATATCTCCCCATTAGGGTGATAATGCCTCCTTTACAACACCTCTGGGAGGATCAGGGAGCATAGATATAAAGGGCTTAGCATGGACCTTGGCAATGAGTAGACTTGATAACTGGTAATTATTCTGAAGATTAACTTATAATGTTACCAAACAAAAACCATTTTCTATAAAGGTAAAAGCCTTAAAAATATGACTTGAATTCCTGTAATCTAAGAGTACAAAGGGATCCTCAGCCTCTGTTCCAGGTTGGGCTGTTTTGAAGACAGGCTGGAGAGCAGTGTAGTAATATCTCACCTAACCTCTACCCAATGGTGACAAAGTCCAACAACCTGAAGCAACGATGGCTCCTTGAACCTTGGATCTTTGGGGACTTCAGGTTTTCCCCCCAGTCTACTCCTTCCCTTTGGCCTATAAGCAAATACTTAAAAGAGATGAACAGCTCACCTTAAGAGCCTTATGACAACCAGCTAACAAATAACCCAATGAATCTTCAATCAGCACCCAGCACCCCCTCCAACTTGAAAAATGTGCAAACAGAAAAAGGATTTCCCCCCCAAGAATTCCTGTTTGATATACTACCTTGACCTGCACCCAGCAGTTCAAATCACGAAAATAAGAATCTTTTATGGTTACTGGGAAAACTCATAGTTTATCATATTTTGTCGGCTGGAGAGGAAGAAAAGACTTGGCCAGGTTCCTGAGGGAGAGACAGCCTGTCATATTTGCTGAGATTTATTTATGAAAAAGCACTCAGGATGATCCTTTGAGCAACATGCCCCCCTCCTGCTTGGAGCACCATTCGTGCAAGGCGAGGAGGAGAGCCTTCCAAACCGTCCGGAGCTGAAGGTAAAGAAAGGAGAGGACCAAAATAAACAGGGGAACACTCTCAACTGCCATCATTTAATCCTCTTGATTATTTAAACTTCTGCAGAATAGTGATTGCATATTTGAAAGTAATACATCTGTTCCTTTCCCTCCCCACCCCCATGAGGTTTTCTAATCCCGAGGTAATTACGTTTTGACAAAAATTTATTGGGACATCTGTTTTTTCCCTTAGATCTGCAGGTCACTGTGCAACTCTAACAGCAGCCCAGCAGAGAGCTGTGCTGGGGAAACTGAACACAATGGCTGGGGGGATCCAGGGCGCGTGCTGGGCACCGCGTTTCAGTTACAGACAGAAAGGGAAGCCCCCTGGTGTCACCTGCCCACGCTTTGCTGCGTGCCCCCTTGCCTGGTACTCAGCACAGGATTCTGGCCTGGGAGGTTGAGGGTATCAATGGGGAGGGAAAGGAGGAGGGCTGGCTGGTAGCAGGCTGGCAGTGTGCATGAAGATTCATGCATTTGCTAGGTTGGCATCCAATATAAAAATAATTCATGGAGGGAAGAGGATGGGATGCAATGCACAGGCCATATGTTTGGAACCCCTGCCCATAATGGCTGGCTGTGGTAACCAGCGTCTGGTGCCACCAACTAGATTAAATTATGGTACCCTGTGGAGGCACAGAAATCAGAAAGATTTCACAAACTTTCGGCGTTTGCTAAAACATGGAGTATCCTAGGAACTTTACCCATACATAAAACTTCTTTTATAATTTTTTAACAACTTCACTTTGGTTTACTCTTTTCAGTGGATAAACCACCAAAATATGCTAACTTCTATTTTTTTCACAAATCTCAGCTCCTAAAGGAAATCCTTATATCAGAGTTCCACGGGGAACGCCTTTTCTCTGTGTTTTTATGCCTTGGAGCCTTCATAAGGAAGTTTATTTTCCTGGTGTCCAACCCAATATCTTGACCTAGTGTTTGAAAAAGCCTGAGTGCCTCAGTGCCAAATGAAACCATGGAACATTCTGAGGTGTTTCTGCCATTAAGAACTTAATTAGGAATTTTAATAACTAAAGTCCCATTTCCTCTTCCTCTGGCCTATTGATAAAAACAAATGGATTTATAACCAAGATATTTCTCTTTCAGATAGGCTCCAAACTACAATCCACATCTTTCTTTTCCCTGAAAAGTATCAAACTAGCTTTATGATTCCATATAAATATCCACTTTCCCAAACCAAATTTTAAAAAACTAAAATGCCTCGGGGTACAATAGAGCATCTCTTTCATGAATGGATGAAAGGCATGCTATTTCCTAAAATTTTATATGAAGGAAAAGGGGGAACAAATCCCCAGTTTTTGGATGAAAATATTGAGAGGTCATTCAAAAATATTTTGATACCAAGTTTGGACATGGAGCTCCAAGTTCTGGACCTCAGTTTTAGGCTCCATTCTTTGGATTATCAAAGTACCCAAAGATTAAAAAAATCATGTACTGGCTTCATCAGAATCCTGGTATCCCATGAGATACCAGGTCATCTGTGGGGAGGAAAAAAAGTGTTTCTCTACAATGAATTTAGAAGTACCAGCTTAAAGAAGTTTAAGCCGGCCATTTAAGGCTGGGAGTCTTCAAATTGTTATGGAATTATGGAGCTTAAGAAAATGAAAAACCATGGAGTATATCTTAACTCAGACTGCTGTAACAAAATACTATAGAATGAGTGGTTTAAACAACAGAAATTTCCTTCTCCTAGCTCGGGATGCTACAAGTCTGAGATCAGGGTATCAGCCTAGTTAGGTTCAGGGGAGGGCTCTCTTCCTGGCTTGAAGATGGTTGCTGTGTCCTCACATGGGGAAGGGAAGGCTCTGGTGGCTATTTCTGTTCTTGTAAAAGTACTAATCCCATCGTCGGGGTGAGGTTTCAGGGGGTGCCTTCTCATGACCTCATCTCACTGTACTTCATTACCTCCTAATAACATCTCACCAGGTTTAGGGCTTCAACAAATGGATTTGGGGGTGGGGGGGGGGGAGGGCCACAAACCTTCAGTCCACAACACGTTGCTGTTCCAACATTTTGGTTGCAAAATTTTGAGTTTTATTTGGACTGACCCTCAGTTTTAAATTTGATGCAGTAGGAATGTCCTAATTGTCCCATGGCACACAACACACAGAAAGTATTCAGTTATTTTAGAGAGGAATTCATTCACTCACTTTTTTCATACTCTGTTTTTGTGCCAGTATCTAGAACATGAATATTGGTGGCAATATAAACCACAGTTGAAAAATGTATGGAGGACAAGTTTGTGTGTGCGTGGGGGTGGGGAGAAGTGATGGTGAGTGTGTTCACTATAGTTAAGAGAAAGGCAATCGACATACCAAGGGCTGTTGAGAAACAAACCTTGAAGCACACCAGTGAGCTGCTGCTGCTGCTAAGTTGCTTCAGTCGTGTCTGACTCTGTGTGACCCCATAGACGGCAGCCCACCAGGCTCCCCCGTCCCTGGGATTCTCCAGGGAAGAACACTGGAGTGGGTTGCCATTTCCTTCTCCAAGGCATGAAAGTGAAAAGTGAAAGGGAAGTCGCTCAGTTGTGTCTGACTCTTTGTGACCCCATGGACAGCAGCCCACCAGGCTCCTCCACCCATGGGATTTCCCAGGCAAGAGTGCTGGCGTGGGGTGCCACTGCCTTCTCCGCCACCAGTGAGCACACACTCGAATTTGGGAACTAGGAGTGTTGCATGCAGTTCATTCAGGTGCTACCATGGGTTGTGCATGCGTGTGTGTGTGTTGGACACTGGTAAGATTGCAGAAGGGGACCCAATTTTCTGTTCTTTATTTGAACAAAAGCTGTTAAGATCAGGATTAAACTCCCTAGAAACCACTGTTCTATTTTCTTCTTATTTCACTGCCCCCATCTCATCTGATTTTTTTTAATATACTTTATTTCCCTCATCCTAATTTTCTCCCTTATTTTTAATTGTTTTCTTCTGTTACTGCATTGGAATTGCATAGTTTGTTCATCAGTATGCACACTAAGCCTATTTAGCTGTAGCTTTATGTTTGTTTTGCGGTTTTCTTGCTTTGTTTCTCCTCCAAAGCCTAGAAATGAAGTTCAATATATTGAACAAGAAGAAATTTCCAGGATAACAAATCTCCACTTCTTTGGGCTAGAGTTTATAGAAATACTTAGAAAGAGAATGGACTAGGACTTCTGGTAAGAGGACAAATGTCTATTAATGTTGGTCTCCAGAACCCATGATATTCCTCGTGCTCCCAACGTGAAATGCTCCCCACTCTCTGGCTCTTCCCATCAGAATCCTAATCATTCTCTAAGAAACAACTTCAGTACCTCTCCACTAAGTCCTCCCCAGGACCTCATTGGGAACCAGCCTCTCTCTCTTTAGCTCTCACACAAATTTTTATCTACCTCTCTGTCCCTCAGCTTCATCTTCCATAAGATGAGAATAAAAAGAGGACCACTGCATGTGATAAAACTTTTACATGACAATCCCATGCTGAATCTGTACTTCCTGGGTCCTCAAAACACAGAATGTTATCAGGAGTGTGGTAGGTATTTCATAAATGACCATTGAACCGACTTAATAGAACCTAACCAGAGGATTTCAGTGACCAGAACAGGTCTCCTGTTGGAAGCAACAAGGAGGGCTGTTTAATCTGCGTCTCAGAAGCAGCATGGAGGCCAGCAGAGCATCTGGCTAGGAATTAGGGAAACAAGCTCTACCTCCGGCTCGAGCTAGCTACTCGACACTGGGAAACTCACTCTGCCTCTCTGGACCTCAGTGGCCTCCTTTTGGAGATGAAGCAGTTGGGCTGAGTGAGCTCCATGCTTGGTGGGCCAGGACACTACAGAACAGCCCAATGACCCAAACACACCAATGGTTCCTTCATGGGTGACAGTCAGTCCTGCATCAGAAAACAGCCAGCAGCCTGTCTGGCTGCAAGGGAGGGAGTATTTGGGGTACAGGTCCCACATTCACAGTTAGGTAAATTACAGATGAAACTCTCTCACTCCCAGATGAAGATAATTTGGTACTTCTTGAGCCTATTTTCCCTTCACCGATGTATTTACAATCACTATCTAAGTTTTCCTCTCTTGGAAATCATGGGGGGATTTTTTTAACAAATAAGATCTGCACCCAAACCCACCAGTCTGCTTGGTAGGACACAGATGTGCTCATTAGAGTGCAGGGTGTGTGTGTGTGTGTGAGAGAGAGAGAGAGAGAGAGAGAGTTCCCCCTGCACACAAAGAGTGGCAGCTGGATGGATGGCCTGCCGAGGGGTGAGCAGAGGGCCCTCTGCCAAATGCTGTTCCTTTAATTCACCTAAATGCTGACCTTGAAAAATTGCCCTTTATGGGATGTGATGAGGTGTGAATTCAATCTCCATCTTCACTTGGGTCCCGTCATTTTCTGCGCCGTGATTGCCAGTTGTGCCAGACAACATCAACTGGCCCGGCAGAGGGTGGGTGAGATTGACAAGGTCCTCTGCGGAAGACTGACATCAAAAGACCCTGCACACTCATTTCAGTCCTGCACCTCCCTCTCACCATCCTTTTTCTTTTTCTGGCTGCAATCAAACCCACAAAACTTGGTACTGGTTCAGTGACATCACCCATATGGTTTAACTGCACCCTCCTTGATTCTTGGTAAACAAGGTGGGCTCACCTGAGATGAGGTCTTGGAAAGTGCTTTCTTCATTCTCTTTGCTTCTTAAATGTTTTGGGATCCTAACCCAGAGCAACTCACTGCACACTTATTCTGTAATTTTTCTTGTGCTCAAGGAATCAAATGCAGTCCATTTAACTTCATCAAATCACTGACAACAGGCACTGATACAGAGGGTGGAAAATATGCAAGGCCAGAGAACAGCCAAAATCCGACAGCTTCTATCAGTATTAAAGCCAGATGTTCCACTGACTGTTCAAATTTGATAAAAACCCTCCCATGACAAAGGCTTCTCCATGGGATAAGTGGGTCCCAGGGTCCACTCATCAGTATGGGGTTTGTGTGGCTGTGTTCTAGGCCACTGGGTGGCATTAACTGCGGCACCAGGGCCTCTGTGAAGGCGAAACCGGTCCTCCTTTGTCTGCGGGCTTCTATAGGTTGTTGTGGCTTGAACAAATCTGTTTACGCTACATTTGCTATGGCAACGTTTATCTGATAGGGACAAAAGACATTTTGATTCTTGAATTAATAACACTTGAGTCAAGCCGATGATTCAACAAGATGTATTCAAACAGTTTAAGTGAAGGCAATGTTTTCGCAGAAGCTAATTAATACAGGCACAGACCTTTGGCTGAAGTGATCTAAATGTGCAACAAGCCAGTGTTACCGTGTTCTGTAAGCCATCACACTAGCCCTGCCATGAGTGAATGGAGAGGAAAAAGAGTAAATGCACATCCTGTTCGCATGAGCCTCAGATCAGAGCCTAGGCGATTGCACATTTTAAGGAGCACCTGCAGAAGTGGCTTTTGCTCAGCCTGACAATGCGTTTGATTGCAGTGTAAAGGATGAGAGGGCCCTGCACACAGGACAGACTGTGACTTCACCTTCCAAACTTCCTCTTTGGCTCCGTGATGACTGCAGGCTATAGCTGCCCAGTCCTCCTCCTACCTGCCCCTGAGCTGTCGCCCTCACAAGGCTCAAAGGACTCGATTTCATGGCAGACCTTTTCTGGAAAACAGATGGAGCCCCAGGGGCTCAGGTAAATGGCTTTCCCTCCTTCCCCCACTACAACTCCCCCAAAGAGGTTTCCTTTTCTTCCCTCCATTGAAAAATTGCCAAAACCCATTCTGTACAGTACAGCTAACCCCTCAACAGGCAATGGAGAATGATGTTAATTTAAACTTCTGCCTTATTAAGTAACAAAACCCAGAAATAATGTGATCAAAGCCAAAAGACACAAACTTCTGCCATCTTTCTTGAGATAAAAGGAGTAAAACACCCATTAAATGAAGGAGGCTTGGACACTTAATAAAAATAGCTAATTAAGTGTTGGAGTAATTTAGCATTTTGCCTCACGAGCCCTGCAATACTCAAGACTAGCCTGTATCCCCTCCAATCTCACTCCTTCCTGCTGTGACTCAGGACATCACATAATTCTTTCTTCATTCCCTTCATTGTGTGCCAAGGACTGTTGTGTGCACTGGGAGTATGAAAGTGAGCAGCAGAGCAGATTCTGATTCTCAAGTAACTAACACTAGCGGTAGTAGGGGTGGAGAGCAGGACAGGACACACAGGTGTTAAGTGTTTGGATGAAAATAAATCAGCAGAAGAGGAATGAATGGAGGTGGGACAGGACAGGGGCTGCTAGTTGGCCAGCTCATCTGAATCCTGAAGTGCTCATGAGAATTTGTCCCGTGGAACAGTACCCTTCTCTTCTTACTTGTGCTGTTAGACAGTCTGTTCTTCACCAGTGGGAGTGAATTCTGTACTTAACTCCAGATAAATTTCCTCTCCTCTTTTTTTCTTACTGTTAATCTGCAAATCCAACCAGTCCATTCTGAAGGAGATCAGCCCTGGGATTTCTTTGGAAGGAATGATGCTAAAGCTGAACTCCAGTACTTTGGCCACCTCATGCGAAGAGTTGACTCACTGGAAAAGACTCTTATGCTGGGAGAGATTGGGGGCAGGAGGAGAAGGGGACGACAGAGGATGAGATGGCTGGATGGCATCAGTCGGTGGATGTCGGTGGATGGACATGAGTATGAGTAAACTCTGGGAGTTGGTGATGGACAGGGAGGCCTGGCATGCTGCGATTCATGGGGTCGCAAAGAGTCGGACACAACTGAGTGACTGAACTGAACTGAACTGAATCTGCAAATACTTTTTAACCCCTACCACAGACCAAATAAACAAACAAACAACAACAGAAATGAAAAAGGCTTAGTGCCCATTCCACTAGGGCCTACATCTAGTTAGGAAGATAGGCCATGAATGTCCCTACCTCCAGTAGGTCTAACGCTGTGGTTCTCTACCATTCCTGGGCCACAAGAGTAATCTGAGCAGAGAATTAAAATGCATACACCTGGGATCCACCCCAGATCTGCCAAGTGAAGATCTCTGGAGCAGGAAGGAGATCAGAGCATTTGCATTTTAATCACCCCCTCCCATAGATTAATGTAAAGCAAAGAGTGAGTGCAACTGTTATCAAGGAAACAACACTGGAAGAAATGAACACTAGTCACTGAAGCTCCTTGGGGCACATCCAAGGCCTTACCTAGTTTGAGATTTTGACTTTTTAATATAGGAGTAGCTGGGACTCCATCAGTGAAAATGTTAAGGAGAGAAGATACGAGTTCAAATCCAGTACAAGTTTGGTCCAGTTTCCTGGATGAAGGAGGAAATAATATCTCTTATGATAAATGTCATGTAATTTAAATGAAAGAAAATATGGAAGAACAATGATTGCTGTTCTTTTCAGGGACTAGATACTTTGAAATGGTCAGTTTCACGGGTGTTGGTTTCCTTCTATAGAACTCAATGAGATAAATGCTTGAATGTGATTTAAAGTCCACCACGACATTCCTTCAGCTATTTCCCTATGAGCAGGAAAATATTTAAGAGAAAAGCATTCTTACTTCCAGGTTTTCTTTCTAGTCTATATTAATGATTTGATTGCTTTAGCAACCAACCATTTTGGTGAGAAAAGAACAGATCAGACTTGATACTAGAAGCTGGCCCGTTGGTCATCAGGAAATTATAGGAACATGCAGCTAGAAGGGCTCTTTAAGATCAGCTAATCCAACCTTCCTGCCTTTTATTTCAAAAACGAAGGGACCAGAGAAGGAAAGGAATTGGCCCAAGGTCAGAGACCCAGCCAATAGCAGAATGGAGACAAGACTCTAGAGAAACAGAGGTTTTTAAAAAAATTTTTCTCTGGAGACCTTGTTATTCCATGCCAAGAGCCCTAGGGTCAAGAAGGAGAGAGAAATAGTGGGGATACTTGACTCATGCTTCAACTAGAGGAAGACTGCTTTTTATCTTTTTTAATAAAGCTAAACAACATGACTGCTGGGAGAAATAGCAACAACCTCAGATATGCAGATGATACCACCCTAATGGCAGAAAGTGAGAGGAACTAAAGAGTCTCTAGACTATGGTAAAAGAGGAGATTGAAAACCTGGCTTAAATTAACTCAGCATTCAAAAAACTAAGATCATTGCATCCAGTCCCATCAGTTCAGTTCAGTTGCTCAGTCATATTCGACTCTTTGCGACCCCATGAATTGCAGCACGCCAGGCCTCCCTGTCTATCACCAACTCCCGGAATTCACTCAGACTCATGTCCATCAAGTCAGTGATTCCATCAAGCCATCTCATCCTCTGTCGTCCCCTTCTCCTCCTGCCCACAATCCCTCCCAGCATCAGAGTCTTTTCCAATGAGTCAACTCTTCGCATGAGGTGGCCAAAGTACTGCAGTTTCAGCTTTAGCATCATTCATTCCAAAGAACACCCAGGACTCATCTCCTTTAGAATGGACTGGTTGGATCTCCTTGCAGTCCAAGGGACTCTCAAGAGTCTTCTCCAACATCACAGTTCAAAAGCATCAATTCTTCGGCACTCAGCTTTGTTCACAATCCAACTCTCACATCCATACATGACAACTGGAAAAACCATAGCTTTGACTAGACAGACCTGTGTTGGCAAAGTAATGTCTCTGCTTTTGAATATGCTATCTAGGTTGGTCATAACTTTCCTTCCAAGGAGTGTCTTTTAATTTCATGGCAAATAGATAGGGAAACAATGGAAACAGAGACAGACTATTTTCTTGGGCTTCAAAGTCATGTGGATGGTGACTGCAGCCATGAAATTAAAAGATGCTTGCTCTTAGGAAGAAAAGCTATGACCAACCTAGAGAGCATATTAAAAAGCAGAGACATTACTTTTCTGACAAAGGTCTGTATAGTCAAAACTACGGTTTTTCCAGTAGTCATATATGGATATGAGAGTTGGACCATAAAGAAGGCTGAGCGCCAAAGAATTAATGCTTTCAAAATGTGGTTTGGAGAAGACTCTTGAGAGTCCCTTGGACTGTAAGGAGATCAAACCAGTCAATCCTAAAGGAAATCAACCCTGAATATTCACTGGAAGGATTGATGCTGAAGCTGAAGCTCCAATATTCTGGCCACCTGATGCAAGGAGCCAACTCATTGGAAAAGACTCTGACGCTGGGTACGATTGAGGGCAGGAGGAGAAGGGAGTGACAGAAGATGGCATCACCAGCTCAATGGATATGATTTTCAGCAAACTCTGGGTGATAGTAAAGGAGAGGGAAGCCTGGCACGCTGCAGTCCATGGGGTTGCAAAGAGTTGAACATGACTTAGCGACTGAACAACAGGAAATTTTCAGTTTGCTTTTGAAAGAAGTGAAAGTGTTAGTTGCTCAGTCGTCTCATGGACTATAGCCAGGCTCCTCTGTCCATAGAATACTCCAGGCAAGAGGACTGGAGTGGGTTGCCATACTCTTATCCAGGGGATCTTCCCAACCCAGGTAATGAACCCAGGTCTCCCTCTTTGCAGGCAGATTCTTTACCAACTGAGCCACCATGGTTTTATATGAAGAAATAATCTCACTATTAAAGATAACAAAGCTACTGCTGGGCATATATCTGAAGAAAATCATAATTCAAAAAGATACATGCCCCTCAACGTTTATTGCAGCAGTGTTCACAATAGAAAGGACATGGAAGAAACCTAGATGTCCATCAACAGAGGAATAAAGAAGATGTGATACATATATACAATGGAATATTATTCATCCATTAAAAAGAATGTAGTAATGCCATTTGTAGCAAAATGGATGGACCTGGAGGTTATCATGCTAAGTGAAGTAAGTCAAACAGAGAAAAAGAAATAGCATATGATATCACTTACATGTGGAATCTTTTAATAAATGATACAAAAGAACTTATTTACAGAACAAATAGACTCACAGACTTTGAAAGCAAACTTGTTACCAAAGTGGAAGCATGGTGGGGGAGGGATAAATTAGGAGTTGTGGATTAAAAAATATACACTCTTATATATAACATAGATAATCAACAAATACCTACTGTATAGCACATACTCAATATTCTGTAACCCATATGAGAAAAGAATCTGAAAAATAATTGATATATGTATAACTAAACCACTTCACTTTATACCTGAAACTAAATGTAACATTGGAAATCAATTATACTCTAATATAAAACAAAATTTAAAAAAAGAGTAAGTGGACTACAAGCATATATAAAAAAATATTAAAAATAAAAAATAAAAATAATAGAAAAGCACTGTATTATCCTTTTCTGTAGTTCTCAAAAGTGTTATTATTTGCTTCCTTCCTACCAGCTAATTTAGTGCAATCATCATCAGAAAACAATCTTGGAAAATGTCCTTGGAACTAGGTGTTTACATAATATCTTCTTACCCAAATGTCCTTCTTCATTATAACAAGATAAATGTATCATGAAACTTCCACTGAACAATTGCAAGAGAACAGTGAATACAAGGAGACCCCTTAGGTTTAAGATTACAAGTGGAAACCAAAGAAAGTCCAATACAAGTCTTCTCAAATGTACTGTTATAGGTTGGAGTATTTAATTAGCTCTTCACTATAAAAACCACTTATATCTATTTGTAGTTAGAAAATTAACTTTTCCATTTTTCCCTTATGATTTTCAACCAAGAATAAGTAAAAATTCTAGTTACGATTAAAGGTAGATGTATCACAGACTGTTACTTGCCTGCCAAATAACCATTCTCTCCTTATGAACAAACACTAGTTGTATTAAAGGAGGAAATAGGCCCATTTGAATATGTAATCAAACTCTCCTGCAGCCTAAGAATGTCATGTGAGAGAATTATGACTGTTCGGATGTGAGTACAAGTGACAGAGAGGGACTTCCAGAAAAATCTCTTCAGGCATGACTTCACATACTTATTTTGCCCTTTTCTCATTCAGTTTTCCCTATATGAGCATCGGCACGATGGCTGGCATTCCAGCAGTCATCCTGACAGTATGAAGTTAAGAGGTGCAGCCTGTGGCTAGTGGAGCACAAACCTAGAAGGCCCTCAGTCTTTGACAGCAGCAGGGAGCTGCCATATCACCCCAGTACCAACCCCCCCAATATATTTTATGTGAGAGAAAAATAAAACCCTAAATGTCCTCAAGTCACTTTTGTTGTTGTTGTCTCATTTTTTTCATTTCTGTTACTAGGAACCAAAGAGAATTCACAGGTTAAATAGCAGGCCAGCCAAAGTACTATAAATGAAGCTAAGTTTAAGAGTATTTCCTATGTAACAGGAAGCATTATTTGCCAGAAAGCTGCCCAAGAAAGCTTGTTCAAGTGAGATTTCCTGACTTTTTTATGTTTTTCCAGATCTGAAACTTTTGGAAAGCGTATACGAACAGTAAAGTACATGGGCAGTTATCCAAAGAGAATTGCTTTATGTTTGCCCAGCGCGGAACAATGAACAGTGTTGGATATGAGTTGTCAACGATTCTGTGTTTCTAAGAGTCAACTCAATAAAAGAGTTAAATTTCAAGCCATTTTCGAGAGGAGCTTATTTTATATGAACAGGCCATTTAGGGCACACTGCTAACTCTGAAATCATTTTCAGACTTGCCATATGACTGTAACATTAAATGACATCCATACCTACCACCTCTTTGTTTGGCCTTTGTATCGGTTCTTTCAGGCAATAGAGACTAAAAAGCATGAAACCACTGAGCCTCCATTAGGGCTCCCCAAAGCCATGCCCAAGCATAGGAAATGTGCATTGAACACATTTGTGTATGTGTCAGGTATAGAAAACAGCAAACTGAAACAGAGTGTGGCGTTTGAAGTCTTGAAGTTGACTGATGAGCTGGGTGGGAAATGGCACAGAGAGTGTTTCTCTCCAGCTTTTGCAAGACAGAGGCAAGCAGTCAGGCTCAGGAAATCCTCTCAGCCAGACACTGGGCAAAAAGGAGGGGATCAATGCGGGTCTTGAAGGCATTCAGACAAGGCCATCAGCAGATACAGGGGCAAGCTGGAGTCCAGAGTGTGACCATCAAACCCTGGCAGCAGATGATCCTCAATGAGGACCCCAAATAGGAACAATTTTGCCCAGTAATGTTGATGGACACACAAAAGGTGGTAATTCATCATTTCCACAGGTAGGCCATACTCTCTACTTACATAATGAGATTAAGATGTAAAGTCTATCCTAGTAGTTAACCAAGGAGAGTGAGGCTTCAAAAGATGAGTAAGTTGGCACCCATCACATAGACCAGAAGAAGTCACAGAGCCAATGCTCACACTCAAAACTATCTGCCTCTAAAACCTATGTTTGAAATTCCTGAACCATGTAAGCTCTCTGAAAGGAAAACCTTCCCAAAGTTGGTGGCCAAATGTCTTTACTGCAGAGTCATAACTGAAGCAAAGGTCCTGCAGCTTTGATGAGAAGGTTGGTTTTAACCCTGTAAGGCAGTGTTTAATTTCCTTGAGCTTTTTGGAAAATTGAAAATAGTTCATGGATTCTCCCACCACCTGCCAACCATCCATCTTCATGAAATTACAAAGAATCAGATCAGATCAGATCAGTCGCTCAGCCATGTCCGACTCTTCGCAACCCCATGAATCGCAGCACGCCAGGCCTCCCTGTCCATCACCAACTCCCGGAGTTCACTGAGACTCACGTCCATCGAGTCAGTGATGCTATCCAGCCACCTCATCCTCTGCCGTCCCCTTCTGCTCTTATATTAAGATTCTAATCTGGAAAACAATCTGGAGAAATTCACAAGGGCTATGGGGGTGGGGGTGGCAAGGGGGGCAGAGTAGGGCGGGGGGGCACTGTCACAGGGACAGCCACGCATTGGTGACACACGGCACCAAATCACACGTCTACTCTCCTAATTATGGCTTCCTTTCTTCTCCAAAATCTGTGCTTTTCCCAATATCCTAAGGCATACAGTCCAAATTTTAGTGTATAGCCACAACCGCCCTAAGAAAGCAATAGAATATATTTAATACAATGGTTGGAGCCTAAAACTCACAGGACATCTTCCAACCAATGTCCCCACATATCCACTGAAGAAGTCACCTGAAAATGCAGTCTTCCCAAAACACAAGGACACTGCTTCACTTCACTACTCTGCATCACTTCCTACTACCACCTAAAATGCCCTTCCCCTGTTCCCCCACACAGCATAATATAACCTGTCCTTAAAGTCCAACTCAAATATCAACTCCTTCGAGACGTTTTCGTTGGGCCATATGGCTTTACTTCACCACTTCATTGCTCACATTGAATTGGCCTAAGAGAATCGATTGCCATCTGCACATTAACTAGGTCTCTGTTAGGCCCCATGGTGTTGTTTATTCATTTTGTTTAAGTGTGTCTGTGAGCCAAATACTATAACATTTATATATGAATCTCCAGAATCTTACAAGTACCTGATATATATTAGGGCTTCCCATGTGGTGCTAGTGGTAAAGAACCCTCCTGCCAAAGCCATGGGTTCGATCCCTGGGTCAGGACGGCATGGCAACCCACTCCAGCATTCTTGCTGGGAGAATCCCATGGACAGAGGAGCCTAGTGGGCTGCAGTCAATGCGGTCACAGAGTCAGACACGACTTAGTATGTGTGATATATAGTGGACAGTCAATCGAGGCAAAGAGCATGGACAGATGGTTGTGAAGATTTCCATTAAGGAAATAAAACAGATCTTAGCTTATTATTATTTGAATGTTTTCCTGGATTTACAAAATAAAATATTTTGCAAAAATTTAATGACAGAATACTAACATAAGTCAAAAGGCCACACTACATGCAAACAAAAGTTGCATTCACTTTCTTCAGTAGTTTCATTCTTTCTTTAGTAGCTCTCTCTAAATGTCTACCAAACCTGTGAAGTTTAGGGTCTTGGTTTATGGGAAACCTTCATTAGCCATCATGAATCATCAATTCATTATGTCTAAGACAGGAAAGTTTCTAAGCAAAAATCTGAACAAATTTTTCAATTCTGGTCACACTCTAACCGCTCTAATAATTAACAATTACTGAACAAATATATTGTGTTGACATTTTTCTAAGTACTTTCCATGTATTGATTTACTTCAACATCTAACAGCTTGGATCTTCCAAGGTCCAAGTAAGCATTACACACAGTGAAGAGAAAGTCTACCAGGTAGACTTAGCCAAGATTTTCAGCTCTAAGGCCCTCAAAGATTTATCTATAATAGTAAGATTATCTGAACCATTTACTTATTATATTTGTCACTTATAAATAGATCTATAAATACTGAAATATTTACTAATCATAATATGATAGCTAATATTTCTGACAAAATAATCCAGTTGCCAGAGGATGTAGAAATAGAGAATACCATCAAACATGAGCAGTCATTAATGGAAACTGTTTACAGCTGAGTTTAATTTTGCATATATTTGAAAATTACATTATAGTCTTTTTTTTAAAAGAAGAACTCACTTGAACCATAATCTTAGCAACAATCCAATTAATAGCAACTGGCGGCTCTTAGGTTGGTACCTCACACTGACCGTCTGTCTCTGCACCTTCTATTTCTCTTATAGCGCTCTTCACAAGGTGTAGTTAGTTTTTGTACTTTATTTTAGTCTGTCTGTCACTGAGTTTTAAGTTCAGAAAGAAACAGGTCTGATTTATTGCTGAAACTTCAGCAGCTAGTACAAGACCTGTGCTGAATGGGAACTAAGTATTTCACAAGGAAGGCAAGAAGAAAGAAAACTATATTAGCACCACAGAAGACACTTAACATCTCATTTAGCATCTTGTTGTTTAGTCACCAGCTCTTTAGAAACCCATGGACTGCAGCCCACCAGGCTCCTCTGTCCATGTGATTTCCCAAACAAGAATACTGGACTGGGTTGCCATTTCCTCTTCCAGGGGATCTCCCTGACTCAGGGATCGAACCCACGTCTCTTGCATCTCCTGCACTGGTGGGCAGATTGTTTACCACTGAGCCACCAGGGAAGCCCTAACATATTATTTCATTTAATTACAACCACCCATGAGAAAAAGGCCATGAGAAAAGATACATACATGCCTTGCTCTAGGTCATCAGCTGAGAGGCAGGAGGGCCAGAATTTGGAGGTGACCTGGATCTGCTAGGCAGGACTGAGAACCCAGGTATGCACCACCCCCAGCACCCCAACATACCTGGTTAGTGCAGAGACAATTTCTGCTCACAGAGGGTAAGAATGGAACCTCGATTCAACAGCTCATATAAAGCAGACCTGACATACTGAAATCAGACCTATGTTAGTCTTCCTATTATTGAGTCTCTCATTTAATGAACTCACTTGGAAAATACATCTCATGGATGGCCCCTCCATGGTATACCATATCTACTGTTGCTGCTACTGCTAAGTTACTTCAGTTGTGTCTGACTCTGTGCAACCCCATAGACGGCAGCCCACCAGGCTCCCCCATTCCTGGTATTCTCCAGGCAAGAATACTGGAGTGGGTTGCCATTTCCTTCTCCAATGCATATCTACTAGCACATCTAAAAAATCTGCCTGCCGTCCAGACCAAATACTGGGTAGATCACTGCCCCAAATATATACTGAATATAGATTTGAATTTATGCTGATGAGTTTTTGAAGATACCATACAAATGTTACATAAAGAACAAATACAAAAAAAAAAAAAAAATAGGAGCAAAGCAGAAACACTACAATCAGGATAGGGTTATAGTAAATTAGGGTCAGGTAGACCTCGATTTAAATGTTGCTGTGAAGCTCTGAGACAAAGATTTACCTTCCTTGAGTCTGTTTCCTGAGCGTATTGATATGGATAACAGTGGCTTAAACACCTTTACAATGAAAGCTCCTTCCTCTAAAATTCTCATAAGCGTGTAAGAAACTTTGAGAAGCAGATTGAATTTATCCTCTTACCTTCTTCCTCCTGCGTTGGTTTCGGCGTATGGAGCCCTTCTGCCTGGCCAGCTGAAAGTCTTTGGTGTAACTAGTAACCCAGCTACTCAGCCATGCACCAGCCTGGGCTACAAGGACCTGTCCTGTCTCAGCTTGGCTGGCCTGGAACCCAGCCGGCACCCAGGTGGTGATTCCACAGCCCAAGCTTGGGAGGCCAGCCCCTCTCTGGCCTGAGATTTGGACTCCAGAAGGTGTGGGCAGCTGAGAGGTGGCCTCCCCCTGCCAGAGGAGCCTCCAGAGCCAAGTTTGGAGCGCCTTCCCAAATGTATTCCCCACTGGACCTTCATTAGATCTGTTAAACTAAAAAAAAAAAAAAAAAGTACTCACCACACTGACCTTTAGGTGTTTGAACGAGACACTCTGGTGCGCGGCTCAGTCAACATGGAGGACAAAAGTGTCTCCATCATACTTAGTACTTATGTGTCTCTTTCTAACTTCTCACCCTCAGTCCTAATTATGCTCATCTGAACCTAACATGAGTGGTCACATCACTCTTCCACAAAACCAAACATCAATATTTGACAGTGGGGAGACCCAGAGCTTCCCGGTAATCCTTCCAGATAAAACAGCAGTGCCATCAGCCTCAGTTTTCCCTGACACTACGCAAACACTAAGTTTCATAGTGGCTCTTTAGAATAAAATATATTTTCCTAGAAGTCTAGGGATGTAAAAGCTACATCTTGGCAATGAGAGTAGAAACCTGGTCAACCGCTAGTATGCTGGTTTCTCATCACATGTGTGTCAATTGCAGAGTTTGCCTTTTCAAAAAAAAAGCTTGGATGATGGAGGAGGACTCCTAGGAGATGAGGTATCCATCAATACATGTGAGGCTTCCTGTTTAATCAACCAGTTTAGAGAAATGAAGGAGTCACCCTAGAAGGTTCCCTTGACTCACCCTTAAGTTTAACGACCCCTAAGTGACTCAATGTTACTCCAGAAATAAGCCGCAGTAATGATTCTCCCTTCCTTCCTTGCATTTTTTTCTTTTTAATTGGAAGGCTGGGATCTATTTGCTTAAGCAAGATAACTATACCAAATTAGATGGTGCTTGTTGGAATAAGGAATGTATAAAGTTTAAAGTAAATAAATGATTTTAAAACATGACACAAATTAAGCAACATGAATAATTATCATCAACCTTTTCTGATCATTTGGGATCCATCTGGGGAGAATACTCTACCAAAAGAAATTCCCTCCACAGAAGAACCCCTGACAGGCTCAGCCTGGGTCTGGAACAGTGATTCTCAGCTCTGATGACAGTGGATTCACCTGAGGTACTTTTAAAGCTAGTCAGCCCCATTTCCACACGAGATTCGAACAGGGAGCTAGGCTGGAAAATCACTGGCCTCAAAAGAAAATGGTGGCCTGTGAAAGCTGAGGTCACCAGGGCACGTGGGAACCCCTCAGAGACAGGGTCACCAGTCTCAGCCGAGTGTACCTAATACTGCCTATTATCCAAGAGTCTTGGTTCCCTGAGCTTCTTGTCTCCTCGGGTGAACGAAACCCTGGTGACTTTGGTGACCAAGCTTGTCGCCACTTGGTATGTACTCCAGGCAGGGCAACATCGTTATCTCTGCTTGTTTCTCTCTCATCCTTCTTTGGCTTCTCAGTTTCCTCAGAGTCAGCCGTGGGACACAACACTAACAGGAAGATAGAGGTAATCATGCCTCCCCACCATAATAGACCTCTTTCACAGTCATTCCTCATCTAGGATTCAGCTCAGGTGTAGATGGAGCAGCCTGATAACCACAATAACCCTGAAGATTTATGAAGTATCTGCGAGGTGGCATAGAGCTAGAAACTTTACACTAGTCATTTCTGAAAAAAAGATACTGTCTTCTGTTGTTGGGAATACTGACGCTCAGAATGATTAGGCAACTTGATCAAAACACACATGGCTGAGACCCAAATCTACCTGGCTCTGTAAAAATCTACATGGCTCTCTACCCAAATCTAACCCTGTCTTTAAATCTTGACCCTTACAGAGTTTCTGATCCCCATCCTGAAATTCCATGAAGTCCGATCCACGAGAAAACGCAAAGGTACTGGAAAAGCAGAGAGCGTGGGGCAGTCAGTCATTCCTGCCTTCGTACCTGTGGGTTTGCTAACTGGCCAACTTCTGACAGTGAGAAGGGAAGGAGGAAGGGCCAGGACCAGGGCAGAGGGAGGGATGAGCTGACACATGTGAGAGAATCAGAAGCTGCGGAGCACAAACTGCCCTGGAAGGAAGGAGACAGAAAGAGAGAGGGCAAGCCCCAGGAGGCCAGATGAGGCCAAGGTATGGTCACATGCACAAACTTCACTTTGTTCTCTCCCCTTAGGACCTGCTCCTTCTTTGGCTACCGCCAAACAAAACTCATTTGACTCTTATCAGATTTAACCCAACCTTGGGAAGGCCAGTAAGTCAAAATCATGAAATGATTTCTGCTTTCAGAGTGTCCATGTCAGAAACCTGGTCAGGACATGGTGAGAGAAATGGATAGGGAGGAGTGGGGGAGTGTGTTTTGGGGCCAATAGCGTTATAAGTAAAGGGAGAAAAATAAACAGAAGTTAAATTTTACTCAGTGCTGACCTGGAGTCCACTCTTCAATGACCCCAGCTGGAGAAAACCCTTTGTCCCGTGGCAGCCAAGTGTAGGGTCAGCGCTGCCGTTCAAATTAAGCCAAACAGTGAAAATTGAATTTTTGGTTTCTGCACGTGACATTGGCTTCTGAGACTGGGTTGGTCCTTCCCTGCTCTCCACCTCTCTCCTTCAGGAAAGGGGAGGTGGGTGTCCATACTGACTCGGACCTCCCTGGAGTCCCAGGCTGCATGCTGGTTCTCAGGCCCCTCCATTGGCTTAATCAAAAGCCACCTGCGGGAAGCTGCTGGTCAGATGGACTTTCCCACAATCCCCAGTTAGCACAACATCAAGTCAGAAGGCTGCTCTGGAAGCCAATACAAACAGAGCCAGACATGTTTTCCCCAGGGGGCCCTGATGTCCAGATGGGTTTCTCAGCTTGGCTGCTGCCCACACATCCATGCTGGTGAGCCAAGGCTGAGGGTTGGTTTTCTGATCTTCCCACAGGTAGACAAGCTGGTTCCCTTAGCAGAGACTCAGAGTGAGGGTAGCTTTGGGAATCAGGAAAGGGGAAACCCCTTCCTTGCCACCCTCCTTGTCCCTGTTAGACAAAAAGAAGGAAAAGAATACATTGTAAGGTGAAAATGGGGCTGAGGACGGAGCACTGGGGAAATAAATGTTAGAATATGGTGCCAATCAGGCAAGAATATGAGATTTTTAAGTAACCGAAGTCTACTTCTTTTCCTTTGAAATTCCACATGACAAGCCTTCTGGGGCACTGAATATGGCCTCATTCCACAAGGTCATCCATAAATGTAGCTGTAGAAAGACTGAGAAACAAGATATCCAAAACTGCTAACAACAAGGGCTAGCACCCTTTTTGGTCCATCTTATTTAATCCCCACAACAACCATTTAAATCTCTCCTGGTGGCTCAGACAGTAAAGAATCTGCCTGCAAAGGAGGAGACCCAGGTTCCATCCCTGGGTCGGGAAGATGCCCTGGAAAAGAGAATGGCAACCCACTCCAGTATTCTTGCCTGGAGAATCTCGTGGACAGAGAAGCCCAGTGGGCTACAGTCCATGGGGTCACAAAGAGTCAGACATGACTGAGCGACTACTACTACTAATTCCTATTGTTCCCATTTTACAGATGAGGATACTGAGGCTTCAAGAGTTTTTATTCGCCCACAAAGTTTGTCTCTTTGCCAGGTACTTGTCATACCTTACCATGTTTATTTCTATCACACTGGAGTTGCTCTTATATTCTAGTTAAAGGGTAATAGAAGTCCTGCTCTACCCAAGCAGAGAAAATGTAGGCAGGAATAAGCCAGTTTTGCTTCCTCTTGTGACCCTAGTGCAAATCATGGTGCTGGCACCTGGTTATTACCAGTAAAGTTTTTTGAGACAATGAAAATAGTCATCTTGGCCTCAGCTTAATGGTTAATTTTATTCCACAACTTGGAAACCAAGAAACCTGCAAAACTAATGCCCAAGGATCAAAAAACATATGTATAGTGCCAGGTTATATGAGATTAATAAGTGTTTCATAAATTAAAAGATGAATAAATGAATGATTGCTTTCTCATGAATGTTTCAGGGCAAGGCTGGGCTATATTCCTGTGCCTCTTCCTACCTGATTTTCCATGTCTGTATTTTTCCACGTATGTATTTCCATGTCTGTGTGGCCCTTTGCTTAGAAGCTTTTGGCTTAGAAAGATCAGGCCTGAAGCACAGCTTAGCTGTGTGAAATTAAACCTCTTAATAATTCCTTATTGAAAATCACAATAATGAGTTTCTTTAAAACTCCCATGACATATTTTATCCTCTTATCTGTGTTTATTTCTTCCAGTAAACAAGAAAATTTAAACAAATCCAAGAAATATTCTCAGTTCTTTTTCCCCTTTTGCAGGAAAGACAGTTCTTTAGACATAATTTCTTTAAAAATAAAGTGCATATAGTTTTCCACATTCAAGACTTCTCTATTTGTGGAAGATTCTGAAAATAGAAGCATCTGCCATAATATCAGGGGCTTTGGAGCTGAAGCATCTGTCCAAACTCACAGACGGGTATTTCAAAATATTGAGGTAGTCTCCGGCATAGCCGTGATGAATTTTGTCAGGAGAAGGGGGCCATGTTCAATCTTGGACCCCCACCTGGTTTTGCCTCACGGTTGACTCACGTACCTGCCTGCAGCAATACGCATCGGTTTTGGCCTGTGCTGGGCCACGCACAGTCAATGGAGCCCATTGTTTTCCAGCAGGGCACCTGCACAACAGGCTCAAACAATGAGGCCATACCTCAAGCCCCTCCTTTCTCCTCAGGGCACCCAAGGTGAAAGAAAACTTGTTGAGGCCTGGAAGCCCACTTGCATCATAATTAGACTGCCTGGCCAAATGAAAACCACCACCGTCTCTAGGAACAACTTCCAAGTTTGGGGTACTCGCAAAGCTCTGGGCCAAGGCAGCGTTAGCAGGACCTGCGCTCTCTTCTTGCCTCTGAATGAATTTAAGGAGTGAAGACTGAGAACTGCCAGGCGCCGTAACTCTGCCCCTGACTTTGGTTTGGTTTTTACAAGCGAACACGCACACTTAGGCTATCCTCAGACCTGTGAGCTCATCATGAGTGGAGCCCCATAACCCACCTGCACCAGGGCTGAGCCAGAGCCACCGAACACTGAATCCCACACTATGGAGAGTCTTCTCTCAGGAAGTGACAGTGCTACTACGATACAAAGATGGCTCAATTTAAAAATGCTTATTTATGACAATAAAAATTATTCAATTTGTTACAGTCTATGGGATCGCTTGATGGACATGAGTTTGGGTGAACTCCGGCAGTTGGTGATGGACAGGGAGGCCTGGCGTGCTGCGATTCATGGGGTCGCAAAGAGTCAGACACGACTGAGCAACTGAAGTGAACTGATGGGGTCACAAGAGTCGGACACGACCAAGCGACTAAGCACACCCCCACACACACCCCCACACACACGTATAAAATAGATAACCATGGGAATTTGCTGCATGACTCAGGGAACTCAAACTGGGGCTCTGTAACAACCGAGAGGGGTGGGAACACATGTATGCCCGTGGCTGATTCATGCTAATATATGGCAGGGGCCAGCACAGGATTGTGAGGCAAGTTTTCTTCAATTAAATAATTTGGGGAAAAATTATCAATTTGTAAAGGTTTTACTCTTTCACTATCTTATCTATTTGTTGGTTTATCTGAATGTAAAAGACACAACACAAAGGTAATGGTTATGGCTTTTGCAGTCAGGCATACATGGGTTCTACACTTGGGCCCACCACATCAAGGATGCATGACTCTGGAGTAAATTGCTTCATCTCTGAATTCCTCTTTTTTTCATCTGAAAAATGGGGATATTGACAGCTAGAATATTACTGAGAATTAAATTAAATTATTGTATGTAAAATCTTTAGTACAGACCCTGAACCACAGTTACAGGTTCTTAATAAATGATCACTATTACTCTATTGTTTTTTTTTATAAGCTCCGTGATACATTAATAAAGACTATGGTGGTAGGATAACATCTTGAATGAAATATTGAGTTTCAAATGTCCACCTTCACCAAAACTTAAAGAGGCTTACAATTTTGAAATTAAAATTGATTAATTAATTAATTAACCAAACCATTCTCACATAAATCCTGGAAAACAGAGATGGTCAATTTTAATCCAATTAAAGTTGTTTTAGTTTTGATTTGAGGTTAAGAGAATTCTACAGCCTTCAAGTTCTATACTATTTAAAAGAAGATAACTAAATGATTTCATTGGACCAAATTGTAAGACACATGTTAAGCAATTAAAGTCTGCTCATTGAATGATATTTAAATCTATCATTTCCACTATTTGTTTGAATAAGTCACCTCACCTCTGGGCCTCAGTTTACTCATCAGTAAAATAGGAATATGATTAATACTTACCTTTCATGAGCCTTAAAAGGATTAAATGAGATAATAGAAGTAAAATCCTTAGCCCAGGGCCTGACTCAATTATCATTCAATGAATGTTAACTATGGCCACTCTTGTGTTAATGCCAACAAAACTGTTCCCCTCTTAAGTTCCTTGCCCTCTGTCATCCTCTGTTATGTACCTTTGTCACTGGGGGAAATCTTGATATTGGTGGCTCCGTGGTGATTTATAACACGTGCTATTGATTTGACTTATTTCTCCACACAAAACTCCTTTAAACTGGATGGAGAATGCGCCCTGAGAGTTCTCACTGGAGGGGTGGCCAGTGGGAACAGAGCTCCAGAACCAGGAAATCGGAAGGGGAAACCACTGAACCTGGAGCAACCCATGTGGATTTCATTAACAGCAGGTAACAAACTCACAGTTTAGTAAGTGCTCCCAGTAAGAACACATAAGCTGGAGCAGAACCCAGTTTTGATTTCAAGCTATCTAGGAAAGAGGCCAAGGAGAAAAATTAATAGTCTCTACCAAATCCAATGTGTTTCGGTTCTCATGAAGGGAAGATCATGCCAGTGTTACACCTTTTGTCCCAAGCCTTACAATAAGTCTGGGTCTTTTCTGCTTCAGGAATTTATTTATATGCAAAGTTTTTCAAGGAGATAAAAGTTAAATGTAGCTATATGTTATAGCTGATTAATCAAAATAGGAGTAGATAAACAAATCAGAGTAAGAATAGATAAAATCAAAGTAAAAAAATAAAAAAAAAGAATAGATAAAATCAGAACTTCTCTAAAAACTCAAAGTACATATATGTTGTATTTGTGAGGAACTTACAAATGTATCAGAAAAACTGAAGAACATTTAAGAATGCTTACTTTATCTTTACTATATGCCACTGCTCTAATTAGTTAATTAGTTAAAGGCTAGCTATAACCAGGACTATTCATGAAGCTAGATCTAAAATGGAATATGTATAAGAAAATTTTCTGTGATCCTCTTTTATGACCTATAAGTGATATTTACATCTATTTTTCTGGTTTATGTTTTTACTTTTTCCTTAATCTGATTCTTGCTTTTCCTAGGATGTGCCTCATACATTAAAATGTTTGTATTCATTGAAAGTCGTTAATTATACTCTAGTTTGGGTATGGACTTTCTTCCAAATGAAGGATGCAAAGGAGACTGTAATTTTCTTTCCTCTGCCTATGTCAGCTATAAGGTGAAGAAAAATTAATTAGGCTCAACCCTTGACTTAGTATGTGTTTTTTTTAATTTTTGCAATGGAGAAGAATGTTTATGTGTACAAATAGGCAGGATTATCTGTTATTATCATCTAATTTGAACACTACTTTGGAACTGATTATTTTGCTAGATTATGACACAACTCCAACAATGTTTCACAAAAGTTCGCAGTTAAATTAATATGGAAGCTACATGTATGCCCATACACTCTCACTTCTGCACATCCCTCAAATTCCAGGTTACATTTAGCTTTGTATGGAATATTCTTTAATAGGAATCAACTCTTTCTGGTACAGAAAAACTAATTATTCATGATTCAACCAGTGTTGCTGATTTAATAAGTCAAGTGAGAATGATTAAGGCAATGAAGAAATGGGGATATTTAAGTATTCTGGGTAATTTGGTTTAGTATGGCAAACACTAGGTTATTCATGTATTTGTGTTTTTACAAATTAGACAAGGAACTGTAGTAAAAATGGATTTGGGGCTGAAACTTATATTAAAATATCTCAATTTGAATTTGTAATCATGATAAAATTCCATCAGTGTCACTCCTCTTTTATGTTCCTTGGATAGGTGTAAAAACCACTTACTTTTTGTACTAACAAAGAGAATTTGGATTCTGGAGGAGTAAAAATGTGAGAAAGAGTAATTGGAAGAAACAGATATGATCAGGGCAGGGTGGATCTGACTCACCTTCTAAGTCTCTCTTTCTGAGAAAAGTCTCTTTTCACTCTGTACCTTGAAGGGTACTGGGCTGCTGGTGGAGGTGACAGGCATGGATCCAGTGTAGCCCTGCGCTCGTTTACTTCTGTGGTCACCCTATTTGGGGTGGGGAAGACGGTGAAGGTGGTTTTAGGGGACAGAACAATCCCCAGCTGTTGTTATTAAATGTGGGCAACCCCTTCAGGTCATCAATCCCACCATCCCCATTTGTTATCTCTGCCTCTTGACACAGTTATGCTACCTGCCCTGCCCTCCCCCAACCGCCCCCCACCACGAACTGTGACCATCTGCACTTTTGACCCTCACAGCAAAAAACTGCATACTGCAAAGACTTCTTCAGACAACCCAACCAAAGAGAATAATCTGTTAAAAATAACAGTGGTGAAAACT
Source organism: Bubalus kerabau (assembly GCF_029407905.1). NCBI lineage: Eukaryota > Metazoa > Chordata > Mammalia > Artiodactyla > Bovidae > Bubalus > Bubalus kerabau. The sequence goes on along the minus strand of NC_073627.1, from coordinate 95,617,943 downwards.
TGGAAAATGCAAGTTTCCACCTCTATTTTGCCCTCAATCTCTCCTTTAGGCCCTTAACATGGACTACTTTGGTTCCATTAAAATCCAACACCCCATGGTACTCCAGAGAGGGGCATTTTGTTGACATGGAGGAAAAGACCATTTTGGTATAAGAGACACCATGAGCATCACCAGTTTCCAACCTTGGACAGAAAGAGCAATTTTGGATCACCTGAGGATGATATGGGGACATTTGGGATTGGGTGAACAGGGAGTGAGGGGAAAACCAAGAAGGGGGAATTCTACAGTGGGGAGTGGAAGGAAAGACAGAACATTTGCTTCCTGTCCCATGGGAGCAGCTACTGTGTCCTGTAAAGACTTTGAGGGATCCTCCGTATGAAGTCTGGAAAGCTGCATATCTCAGGCTTATGCAGTTTCTCCCAGTCCACTGCAGATTTCACCACCTTATCCAGTCCCCACCTTGAGAGGAAAGAATGGAGTGTCATGTGGTGGAGCACAGATGCCAGCTGTCAGCTTGTCCGAGGAGGGAGGAGAGTCAGACGCTGCACTCTCGCCTGGGGTTTCCTCTGCTCTCAACGTCTCTCCGTTCAGTTCTCACGACTTTTCTCTATTTGAGAAAACTCCTATTCCTTGCAAATTCTTGTGTGTCCTATAAAATAAAGCTATTTAGAAAATTAACAGACTTAAGAAACCAATGCTTTTCTTCGTTCACAAAGAAAGCAAATTGGCATCACCTGAAGGGAACTTCTAGAAACTAAGATCGGGTCATGTACAGGTATGCAGTTTCCATTCAAGCAATGGTCTCTTGGAAGGACTCTGTTGAATAATCTCTCAGTACAGACTTACTGGCTGCCACAGAATTAAAGCTAAAAGGGAAAGGAAGTGATGCTCTCCAACCAGTAGCGATTCAATTATTTTCAAATCACAACACACACACACACACACCAACAGCCAGTAAAAATAATTAATGGCCTTACATCTTCAACTCTAAAAGAAACAAACTAATCCATTTACTTCTGACTAATGGGTCATATAGCCTTATGGTGATAACAATAATAATAGTAATAAGAACTTACGTACTGTAAGAACTTTACATGCACAATCTCATTTATCCTCTCAATAGTTTAATGAGACAGGTACTCTTACTAGTATCTAATTTTACAGATAACGGAACTGAGGTGAAGAAAGTTTATATAACTTGCTATATAGCTGACCATTTCTAGCATTTGAAACAGGCAGTATAACTCTAGAGCAGGGTCTTGAAATAATTGTGTATTCTTCCTCACAGTTCACTGAAGAATTGATGCTTTCTAATTGTGGTGCTGGAGAAGATTATTGAGAGTCCCTTGGACAGCAGCGAGATCAAACCAGTCAGTCCTAAAGGAAATCAAACCTGAATATTCACTGGAAGGAACAATGCCGAAGCTGAAGCTCCAATACTTTGGTCACCTGAGTGCAAATGGCCAACTCATTGGAAAAGACTCTGATGTGGTGAAAGATTGATGGCAGGGGGAAAAGCGGGCAACAGAGGATGAGATGGTTGGATAACACCATTGACTCAATGGACATGGGTTTGAGCAAACTCTGGGAGACAGTGAAGGACAGGGAAGCCTGGCATTCTGCAGCCCAGAGGGTCACAAAGTCAGTCATGACTGAGCAACTGAACAACTTCCTCACTACCATCTCTCTTCTATCCCCAAATCTTGATTGATACCAACAAAGTCAAACATGTTCATAAGAGTAAAAAGTCTCTCAATAGGTAAAAATTTTACTTCAAGTGTAATATTCTTAAACTATTTCCTAAGACATTTCTTAATCTTCTAAAATATGTAATCACCATCTCATGATGGAGCCTTCCAGAATTCTCCTTTTGTTTTTTCAATAGATTGTGGTCAACTGATTTCCCTGCAACTGCACCCACAGCAGTATAAACCCACTATATCAGGGTGATTTGGGAGATTAAAGAGACCTGAGCCATAAATTAGAGGTGGTGGGATCAGGCCATTGGATTTGTCTCAGCAAGTCTTCAATTGGGATGGTCAAATTCCAGGCATTTTTATTTCTTTTCAATCAAGCTTGCATTAGTTTTGATTCATTTGTGCACATTACTCAGATGGATCCCAAAACCATTTTTGGTTCCTTTTTAATTAGCTGTTATTGAACTGCAGCTGACTCCATTCAGAAATGCTGTATTCAAGGAGCCTGGATCTGGGATACCGTCCTCAATTTCAGCTCGTGTCCCACCTCCCTGTGAATAAGCAACATTAACCACCCCCTTACAATGAAAAGTAGCTCTGCTCCTTGGAAACCTTAGATGCTGCTCCTTTTCAGGCACGGGGAGAAAGGAATTCTTCTCCAGTAGTCACAAAACCACCAAACCCACAGCCACAGGGTGGCCCCAGGACTTACCTCCTCCTGTTGAATGTGTGTGTTTGAGGCCCTGTGGTTTTTCAGTGGAGCAGACCACAGTCCAGTCATCCTGGGCACACATTACATCTTCACCTCACTGCTGAAAGGCCTTTCCTGGTGAGTAGGGGCTGAAATTCTAGAACTGCACTTGCATTTTTACTGCCATTGTTTAGAGAGCTTGTGAAGAGTATACGTATTAGGAATTGCAAGAAGGGTTTACACAGATACACCCATGCCCAGTGCAAAACTGGAAGTACCGAACCAGAAGAGTCACCATCCCAGATGCTAAGAAATTAAACCCATCTTACAAAATTCCCAAATGGAAGGACCAAGATCCACTTCCAAAATACTACTGACCCCAACACTGGTACAGGAAGAGTGGTGGGACGAGACGGAGGAGGAAAATAAAACATGAGGCCAGAGTCTGTAGCATAGCTCATTTTATTGTTTAAACAGTTTTTGCATAGGAAATATATCTGCTTCCAGTAATTGACTGCAGTATGAGCAGCTGCTAGCAGTATAGGCTGGATATAACAGTAACAATCACATTAAGTCAAGCTTGATTTACACCAGTTTAAAACTTGTGGCAATTGAGTTCATTTGCAACCCACAAAAAGTACCCAAAGAACATTATCCTCCAACCGGGCACAATAAAACCTTCGCTAACATTCTGGCCCCTTCTGAGGCTGATCCCAGCGGTCTGAATGCCAGAAATTAAGTAACTGTCATATAATACATCCTACTGCTAAAGGTTTGTTACACGGAGATTGTGCATGTGCCTCTTTTTTGAAAAATTTAATTAAAACACAAGGTTCTGTAATTATGGCCCATGAGGACAAAATGCCAAAAGTTTTAAAATGGATCAACCCTGGTGTGTAGCTAGCAAGCAATAACTGACTACTCGTCACCTACAGTTGTACTAAATGTATCTAAAGAAACACACAGTCCTACAAAAGTTGTTCTCAGAGAAATATCATTGAGGTGGGGGCATCTCTTCCCAGGATGCTAAAAGTTCTATATGATATAAGCACAAATTAACAGCTTGATGAAGACATAATCTACTGCAGCTTTGAGAAGCCTATTCCTGGGATGGAGTTACCCCTCACATTCTACAATGTTGTAGAGATATTTTTTTTTTCCAAGAAAATGTCATTTGAAACATATTTACAACTGAACTCAACAGAGACTGTGAAATTGAACAGGCACTGCTCATTTGTTTGAGTTTTTTGGTAAACATTTTGCTGGTTTTTTTTTTGTTTTGTTTTGTTTGTTTCTTTCTCGTTTTGCATCAACTTTTTTCAGTCCATGCAACTTCAATGCCCTCGATGAAGAATGCATAATAAGCCATACTTCTTGAAAAAAAAAAAAAAAAAGACTTCCTTCTGCATAAAAAGATATATTTGCCACATCAGTCCCTGTAGCACAGTTTTCAAAACCATTCTGTCAAAAATACAGTAATGCAAGACCGGCTTTAGTGTCACTAGCTCACACTGTCTTCTGTGTACATAGGCCACCGTTTATTACCGGTACTGATCATGCAATCAAAGTTATCAGAGGCTGGGGCTGGCGTGCTGGTAGGCTAGTGCCACTGAAGCCTTTTCACAATCTCAACATACATTTGAATTGCAACACACAGATATTTCTAAAGAGTCTTAACTAGTGAACCCTTTTATTATTTAAAAAAAAAAAAAAAAAAACTACTTACAACCATTGAAGAAAGAATTGCAACAACAACAACAAAAAAAAGTAAAAATTGACCGTCTCCAACTTGTCCCCTTTGACTATATGAACAATGTCACCAACAGATCTGTGGCACGGACACAGTACAAAGAGTTGTCATGGCAATGAGTTTGGCTGATGCAAAGGTCATTGTGCAGGGTCAAAGGGCAAAAATCAGTGGTCCATGTTACCCCCCAACTGCAGTGCTCCACCCCACCCACACAATTTCATAAGGAATTAGAAAAAAACAGGGGAACTACCAGAAAGTGCAAAAAATGAAGAAGGTAGCTTTCAGCTCCTTCAGCATGGAGTAGAACATTCAATTTTAAGCTTTTACTATTGAACTTGAATAGCCTGCACATTAAAAAAAAAAAAAGAAGTTTTCTATAGAAACCCAATTTTTTAAAGTCCAGGAAGCATGCAGCTGGTTAATGTTAACCAAAGACCTTGACAGGAACATGTAAACTATATTGAATGGCATGCTTGGGGCCTATCTGCCAGCAATATTGTAGTTGTTTCATTAAAAATGAATACTGTACACTGAATATGGGATAACTTTCTGCAGCCTTCATCGTTTCACACGATACATAGAGTTTGAATCTAGGTAAAGAACATATGTCCTGGTGTCACACTGCTGAAATGTCCCTGTGCAATCTCTTTTGTTGAGTCCTTATGAAGCTACAAGTCACAAATCCAAGATTCTGCTCCCTGAGGACACGTTATGTGAGACATAGCACTGTTTTGTCATTTTCTGCCTATCCTGAATGCTCTGTGAAACAACCTTAAATACCATCACGTAACAATCACAAAAACTTTTGCTAAAGGCCGTTTATACTAATAAAAAGACAGTGGTGCTTCCGACATTCTGAAATGCTCTGAAAACCAACTTTTCCAATACTAAATACAACAAAATAACCTTCATAAAATATAACTTTTCTCCATTTACACTTTTTAAAGGATTAGTATCCTATGCTTTTCAAGCACAGGAATCTGTGAAATAACTCCTAACATGGACAGATTTTTTTTCTTTTTTAATACATAACTTAAGAGCCTGGAGAGTTTTAACTCAAGTCCAGTCTCCAAACAAGGAATATTCTTGTTTACTTTAAAAATGGAAACAACATATAGTTCCATTATAATTGTTAAAAAGTTAGCTTTACAAACATGGGAATTTTAATTTAAAAAAAAATTCTTAACAAAACTATACAGTGTACAAATTACTGTCTACAAGGTAGGCGGTTTGTGAAGAAGACCTTTCGCTCTTCTTGCTACTCGCAGCTTCACAGATTCATTCACATATTTTTTTTTAAATGGAGCTGCCCACCCGAACATTACCCCATAACTATATTGCTATAATTACGATTTTTGCCATGTCTTTATGTACAGTCTCCTTCACTGCCTTATTCTTTTCTTCTCCTTAGACAAGCCCTCAAACGCTCACGTTACTCCAGAGGAAACACTTCAGAGGCACTGTGAGGGGTGGGCTGCAAAGCAACGCAAGGAAAGTTGAACAGTGCCATGGAGCCAGGGGCTGGAGACGCCACCCCCTACTGATGCCCTTGGGTGACCTTCACCATCCTGTAGCTCTGCAATTCTGGGGAGGGGAGGGGCGTGCAAGACCTGCAAGAGGGGGGCCCTTAGTCACAAGATACTTCCTGGTAAAAAGAGAAGGAGGCCAAAATGGATTTGAGATTATATAGAGAGTAGGATCTTTTTAAAGAGTTTTATCTCAAAGGGAAGGGAGAAAAAAAAAATGATTTTAAAAAAAGCAACACTTGAACTAGGCTTTTGTATTCAAGAGGCAGGCAGGAATACCCACAGTGTGTAACTTATGCAGCTAGAGCTGCTCATTCACTGGCAAAAATTTTAAAAAAGAGAGCAAATCTGCTCTTGAAAAAATACTGTGTGTCCTGTGAGGTGGATTTGTTCACCTATTAGGTTGGAGACCTGAAGAGCTTGGCTGAGATGATCTGTTTTCTACCAGGGCAAGTCATCACAAAAATGACTGAACTTACTTTTGAACTTGCACTGCCATGATCCTGCTGTGCTTTTCAGCATTGGGGCTATCAAACTGAATGGGCTAATCAAATACAATTCTCAGGCCCGTAAGCATTGTTCTAAAGTCTTCATCATTAAATGATATGCTGTGAGAACAATAGACAGTTTATTTTATTAGGCCATGGCCTGGGGGAAGGGGGTCAGGGGGCTCCTCATGGCAGCCCACCATGCGTCACTAATTCTAAAAGAGCTTCCTTCTAGTAATGAATTCCCTCAATGGAACTGGGGGGCAGTTGGGAGAAGTAAAGTAGAACCAGCCTCCATTCACCCTCCAGCCCTCCAGGGAAATTAAATCCAATATATATTTGAGGTACCATCCCTTAAAAAAAAAAAAAAATCCCATCAGCCTCTAATGGGCTTAATTCATCCACAGGAAAATTCATTTCTTAAAATTCACTATTTCCCTTCTGCTCGGGTTCTCAGTTTAAAAGGGCAGGTAAAATGAAAACTTAACAAGATTTATTTATTTATTTTTGTTGTTCTTTAAAAATTGAACTTTGATTTTAATCAAAGTTAGAAGTCCGAATACATTTAATAATAGCAACCCTCTGTTCAATCTTCTGGATATTTAAATAATATATCTTTTTTCCAAGCGTACTACCATCCACTTGAAGTAGTGAGACACAGGTAAATCACAGACTACTGTTCACAAAATGAAATGGGGAAGAGAAGTGGTGGGGAAAGGATATGGGAGCACCCCCTCCAGCAGGATGGCAGATTTTAGAGGAGAAAGTAGACTCAGGTGTTAAACCCCTAAAGTCGAAACATGTGCTCAATGTACTTTTCAACAACTATGTTTGCCAAATACGAGACAGGCTCATTCTCCACTGTGGATCCGAACCTTTCAAGAAAAACGACCACCCCCAACAACAACAACAGAAAGATAAGACCATTTGTTTTAAGCCAAGTCTGCCTCCAGGAGAACTGGTTGTGTTCACTTGTTCTTACTCTGTTTGTTGTTATGAAAACCAGAAATGAGTTCAGCTTGCACCCCAGGTGGGGAGTTCGAGAGAGGGAAGCTGTGTTTAAGTTGAAGTTTGTCACAGTAGGCAGAACAGTCGCTTTGCAGCCCAGGCCCGTCTCAGGGTGCACTGCTTCACAGCTACACTGTAAAGTGTTAAAAATCCTCCCACCCACCCCAGGATATATATATATGTATATTAAAAAAATCCCCTGTCCATCTCTCAGTACACAAAAGGACCTCATCACACTGCAAAAATAGCAGTACCCACTTTGGTCAATTAAAACAAACAAACAAACAAAAAAAGCATACATTATTTTTTTTTTTAAATCTGTGTACTTACCTATAATAACCAATACAGCTAAAAGCACTACCTACATAGGCAAAACTTGGTATTGCATAATTCGTATAAATTTGAAACCCCTCCCCCCCAAATATTAATTGGAAGATGAAAAACATGAAAGGTTAATAGAAAAAACACCAAAATACTGAAAATATTGCTGGTCGATTACAATTTTTAAGCGGCAACTATACACAGCCATGATATGCTTTATAAATGTGAGATAAAGGTATAACTGTCTAAAAAATCCATGATGTCACACATTTTTCTTCGTCTGGAGTACAAAATATTTTGTCATAAAAATGGTAAAGATTTAAAATGATAATAAATGCAGCAAAACAAGTGTAGTGATGTCACTTTTTTGTGGTTTTTTTTGTAGTTTTTTTTTTTTGTTTTTTGTTTTTTAGATTTCAAGGCAAGGCACGTAATGTGGACATTATATCTTCGTGCAAATTAGGATTACTGGAAAGAGTATTTTTAATTAAAATTTTAAGAGACATAGAGGCAAAAATGTGTCTGCCCATGCACACTACAGATCTGTCAATACAAGAAGTTTGTTGAACAAGGCTAATGTCTGAAAGCACCATGCAAGTATTCAGCACCCTGATTACATCTGTTTTCTCAAGAGTGCATTTTTACATCCTACACCCTGGCATTCCCAGTTTGTAAACCGTAAGCTTTACCCTTGTGACATGGATTTGCCTGCCTCTTTGTCTCTAGAATGCAGATTTTACAGAACCTTTTGTACACCCTATGGGTTCTTGATGCAACCAGTAATTTTAAATAAATAAATTCTACCTCCAAGGAGGCTGCAGCTAAACCAACATAAGTGCTGTGTTTTCATTAAATTTTTTTTTTTCCTCAAGCACATGATTTGTCTTGATTTAATGCCTTTTTACTGCCCTCAAAAACTGAGGGGGAAAATAAATTCGTTCAAAATTCTCTTAAATTCTTTTTAATCCCCTCAATTTAGAGTCCAAGGGCTGAAGGACTTATAATCATGATTCCCCCTTTAGATATAAATTTATAAATTGCACTTGCCTCTGTTAAGTGTTTCTTTTGTGGGGAAAATATTATATTAATTTTTACTGTTGCATGCAGAGATAACACTTCACCTACAAAGAGGCATTTCTTCCATAGAGCCTTTTGTGTTCAAACTGTTTTTTTTTTCTTTTTTCTTTTTTTCCTTTTTTTTTTCTTTTTTTCCTCTTTTTTTCTTTTTTTTTTTTTTTAAGATTTCAAACTGGGTTACACACTGGAAAAGGCTGGGTTAAGGGCCAAAATTTAATAAATCTGTACTGATAACTAAAGGCTACAGAGATTTCATATATATTTCTTTTAACTTTTAGAAATCAGAGTGCTTATAAAATGGCTGGCTCATGGCTCTGTCACGCCCAGCACCTCTGATGCCGCCTCCTAGCCTTCGTTGGTGAGATAACCAGGAATAGTGATTCCATGCGTAAACAACAAGATACTAAACCAATAAAACTAGCTTATCATGCAAATATTAAGGCATCTAGAAAGTCAGTTAAAATATATTGTCATAGAGACAGAACATCTATTTCCCAGCGGACTTCATGTAACAAAGGCTACTTTGCAGGGGCTGCGAACTACCATCAGTGAAATATCATCGACCCTTTTTATGTCATTACAGTTTCAACCTTAAGGGAATTAGTGATTGTAAGTGCTGCGATTGCTGGTCTATTATCTTCTTTCTTCAGTTTCCTTCCTTTCTCCCTTTTTGTTTTGTTTGTTTTGTCCAGTCTTCCTCTTTTCCTTTTTTTTAAAAAAAATTCTTAAACTAGTGTTGTATTTCATTTTTTCCCCTCAGTTGCTTGTTTCTGCTTGAAGGAAAGGTTCTCCGATTATGTTCAAACCGTAATTTTGGACATTTGCCGGTAGGATGGGTGTCCTATTTGATACTTGGAAAGGAACCAAGCTAGCCCAGGTACCAGGACTGTCGGCAGGAAGGGGGCAGAAGAGGGGCAGGAGGGAGGGAAGAGAAAAAGAAAAAAATACGTTAAAATCTATAACAATATTAGAGACATAAATTCCATAGGCATCAAATACTACTATAACTTTTCCAAATTAGAGTCTAATATGAGATACATGTGCTTATAAATTATACATATTATGCATATATAAACTACATGGTCTATTTCTTTTACAGATGGTAAGACTATTGTGAGGCAGAAAATATCTCAAGTAAGACTCATCCACAGGTAAACTCTAATTGACTGAGAGAGCATATTCTTCCTAAAATATTTGGTCCGTTTTGATGTAAATATAGTATGATTTTCTGTCAAGAAGAAAAGAGCAAATCTACAACACTATCGATATACTTTGCAAGTTATATTCTGATCTTGTTTTAATTCACAACAGTTGTGATGTATTTCAGTCTTTTTACCTGCCTATTGGTTGAACAAAATTGAAAGCCATAATGAAAATGATTCCTTTTCCCTCACAATAAGAGAAAGTATATTTCCCAGGAAGGCCGGTGCATAATACTTAGTTTGAAGCTGACACCAGAAACCTTTTCCTCCCTGTCAGTCATGTTTCCACATCCCAGCTGCTCTGAGTTTGGGAGTTGGGAGAGGGGTGTGGGTGGAGCTCCACAGGGAGTAAGCAGAGGAGAGTCTTGCCTGTCTTCAACTGACTCTAATTTCACCTATGCTGTATTTGGGGTTATTTAAAACAAAAAATTTTGAAAAACAGTTGTCTAATTGCTACTGGCATTAGTTCAGTTCAGTTCAGTTGCTCAATCGTGTCTGACTCTTTGCGACCCCATGACTGCAACACACCAGGCTTCCCTGTCCGTCACCAGTTCCTAGAGTTTGTTACTGGCATAATCCCTCATTAAACAAATATCACATAGAGGGAAATAACACAAGACCTACATATCATAGACAACCCCATACCATACATTTTGAGTATACCTAACCAGACGCATTGTTAGTTTCAATATTCAACTTGGAGTGAATGTCAGTTAAGTAACAGCTGCACAAATAATCATGAACCAAGAAAACACCCAACCGACAATTCCATACCCAGTTTTATCATGGTCTGGCATGGAAACACAACTTCAGTGTTTTAAATTTAATTGATCCTCTAAATTTAATTTACATTCTTTTCTTTATTTTTGGAAGCAAGAAGTGAGATGGATCCACTACTATAGCTATCAAGCTAGACATCCTCATTTTTTTCATATTTGAATTCCAAAGGTACAAAAACCTTTATGGAATATTAACTTGAAGAAACAATTTCCCTACCCACCCACCACCACAAAGAAAAAGCTTGGATTAAAGCAAAAGAACTTGGTATGTAACTTTTTTTAATCTCATGATACTTTTAAAGAAATAATTAGGCTTATTACTACATGTCTAGGTACATACTTCTGAGTCAATATTTTAATAGGAAAAACTTCACAGTAACCTTTTATGCTCAAAGGATTTTGTGATTAGACTATGAGCTCCATAAAAACAAAGTCCATTTCTCTTTTTGTTCTCCATCTGACACAGTACTTAGTACATTATAGGTGCTCAATAATTTTTGGATAAACAAGCAAATCAATTAAATATTCCAAATCACACCCAACTATTTATTTTCTAAAAGTGTTGCTCATAATCACATAGTTTCATGAGTACATTGCAATTTGGCCCCCTATGATAAGAAAACTGGCATCTCTGGACTTAAAATGAGAGATGTTGCATATTAACAAAAATTAACTATGCAGGAGTCACCAAATAATACTCGAAACCAAAAACTGACGCTAAAAAGATATGTCATCATCAGATGAAAAATCATAATTCTACAGAATAAAAAGTTGTTATTGAAACTTTTTCTAAGAGACTTAATTGTTTTCACATATTTCTTTCTTCCCACACACATCTTCAACAAGTATTTCTGCACTTTGCATCACTGATTGGGAAGAGTGTTACATGACACATTATTAAATATTTTTCCTCTACTGTCCTTCCACTGTACTTAGTTATATAGTACTACAATAGCTCTACCTCGTATCATAATTATCTGTACCTATGATTATCTTACTGACTGAAAGGTAAGATCTGTAAAGAAAATGACCTTATCAATCCTCATTACTGGCCATAGCTGATGCTAATCATTTCTTAACAAATAAATGACAAAAATGGATCTCCTTATTTTTTAACCTAAAGCATGAAGCATGTATGAAAAACAAAAAGACTAGCTCAAATGGATAATCCTTGACAGTAAAAGACAATGTCAACAACAAGTGAATCACTTTGCAAAATTAATGAGTCCCAAATTAAATGGGCTCTAGGAAGTCATTTAGAAACTACATACTTTAGGAAAATAAAGTGTATTTTAATGCTTGAAAATAGATGTGGCTCTTAAATGGAGAAGTTTACCAATTAATGGCAGAAAAGATAAAAATTCAGGGTTTAATTTGCAATAGCTTTCTTACTCAGTTCTTTAGAAAAAAGACATGTATTGTTACCTTTGGAAAATCCTCAATAAAAATAAATAGATGCTAGTGACTAAAAGGACTCTTGCTGCAGAATATCTAACAAATTCAATTTAGATGTTTATTTAAACCTTTCAAACCTCCCATCCTACGTTATGACCATGTCAAAATTGCAGTGTGTGATATATTTGTCAATACTGTTTATGAGTCTTTGGGGAGAAATAAATCTCAGACATTAACACTGTGCAGACCCCATATATGAGTTTATAAGCCTCTTATTGCCAATTTGGAGGTTAAACTCAGAATTATAAGCACAGATATTTTTTAGAACTTCTTGGTAGTACCATTGAAAAAAATCTGGTAAAACTAATTCAAAGATTATAATAAAGGAAAATGTTTAATCAAACAAAATAACCTAGATCATTTAATTTCAAAAAACAATGCCTCAAATTGTACAGTATTTTGGGTAAAAAGGTAACAGTGCTTTTTAAATATCAACTCTCTCTACATAAGTCAATGCCGATAATCACCAGAATGTATAAAATAAACACACTTTCATATTTATGTACATAAACCAACTAGTTATATGTAAAATGCTTACTGATTTTAATTCCTAATAGAATGAAAATTATATGGAATTTAATTTTCAATCCAATAATCTGTGTCTCTATTAAGAGATAAGAATATAATTGAAAGATTTCAAAATATTCAAAGTCAAATTAAGCTTTTCAGCAGTATATCTTCAAGCACGCACATACTTGGACTTCATTAAATTTTCCATTGCCAAATCACCTTTTTTTTTAAAAGGCAAACAGATGATGAGCATGACTGAAAGCACATCTTTAAAATATATATATACCTGCCATATTAGTAAAAGAAAAAAAAATAATACAAGCACTTCTTGCAAAAATCAGGCACCAAAAAAAAAAAAAGGCCCCAAAGATTTTGACAATACCATAACATACAGCAGAATTCATGCTAATGACTCCTACTCTATATATGCTCTCAGTATGTATTGAGATATTTCGTTAAAAATGAATTAAAAGTTAAATAAAAATTCTTAAAAAAAATTCAATACATCTGACCTCACGGATAATATTTTCATATGATTCTGGTTAAATATACGATGTGGTTGGTCCCCAGAAGGAAGAAGCAAACAAACAAATTACATTAATGGTAAGTGATGGTATGGCTTCATTTTATTCTGATCAGACTATCTCGGAAGCATTTTGTTTCCTCCCTGTATCACTCTTCAAGAGAAACAAACTGTATGGCATTACTTCGGTGAAAAAATACACCAAATTATGTCATTTGAAAACAGGTAAAGGGAGACAGGCAAGACATGATAGTTGAGTTGAAAAGAAATATAGGTATCTTCCATGTGGTTCCAGTAGACAGAAGTAGCATAGAGGGAGAAACCTCCAGAAGATAATCATTTTGATGGCCTTCTATAAATAAGATATCATCTTGGGTGTTTCACACATCCTATGTCACTTAATCTTCTCAGTGAATTATCGACATTGCCATCATTATCCCCTTTTCACAGATGAGAAAGTTGAGGCTTAAACTCACCCAAAGTTACCCACCAACATCTCAGATGTGAATTAGTTCTATCTGATTGCCATGGCCATTTAACTATTACATTGCTTCCCTGGGAAGTTAGACATTAACCAAACATTCAAAAGAACTTTTGAACACAGTTTTCTAAAGGCAAAACGTATTCGCTTCAAGAGACAGTGAATTTACCATGCTCCACACTGCTGGATTATAACCTGGCTAGCTTTGCAGCAGACTTGTGCACAGAACATGTGGTTGGTCTAGGTGATCAAACAGCTCTGAAATTTGATATATCTATCTCCTTTGAAAACAAATCTAGTTGAAGTTCTATTAGAGTGACCTTATGGTGAGGATTAAGGAGGAAGAAGATACCCACTTCTTTTTAAAAATGATACACTTTTTATATATTTAAAATCCAGGACAAACTGGATAAAATTGTTAGTCTTTGCATCCAGAAGGAGTAAAGACACAAAGAATTAAAGTGAGAAAACTCCTTTGGGCAAGTCAAAAGTAGATGGTTGTGCTTTTTAAAAGTTATGCATTCTGTGACTGTGTATTCTAGGCCAAAAACGATTAGGTTCTTAGCTTTTAACTTGGTAACAACCCAAGAACCATGGGGTACAAAAAAAAAAAAAAACACATATGGAATCATAAGTTGAGTAAAGAACCAAAGACATAGGCTTCCTTCAATTATTCAAATTGAAGAACGGCAAATTTCAATACACATCTGATAATGAGCTAGGCAACCCACGTGTCAAACATGTTATAAAATGTCAAAGTATCCAGTGTTCTAATACTTTTGAGGGGACTAATCATATCGCCCATTCAGATTTTGCATACTGATTTAATCCTAAGACTACCACATCTGCTTTAGAGATTGTACTCTTTCAAGAAGCTTAAAAAATATATTACAGGAATGAAGCACCGAGAACTGTATATACTCACACAGACCTAAACTGTACCAGTAGCCACATTACTTATAGATAGCAATAAAAATAAGCAATGGCCCAGAAAGCATGAGATAGTAAGTAAAATAAATACTTTCATTTAAAAGCAAGATTTGCCCTTAGTTCCACTGTTCCTGTTTCAAATACCCCCAAGAAGGAAAGTTTATTATTTCTTTGGCTAAACGTTCCTAATTTTGTTTCCATAACATCAACACATAAGTATTAGTATCTCTCCCCAAATGCACAATAAACACTTTTCCTATTAACAGCTAAAATCTGCTGGAAAAACCAATCTAGAGCAGTATAATTAAGTATCAAGTCAGAAACCATGCTGTCCTGGACGTGTGCATTTGGACTGGCAGCTTATTTCGATATAATAGAAATGCTACAGACTATGTCTTGTGCAAAAAATGCCCACTTAGACCAGGGGAAGGAATATAGGAGTGGTATTTAAGTACCCATATACTTACAAATTATTAAATTATTACATAAAAATAATGTATCTAAGAATTCATTCATGTATTAGAGCAAAGAAAGCAGTATTTATTAAATATACCAGTTGCTAGCATTTACAGAGTGTGTCCTATTTGCCAGGCATTGATCTATGTGCTAGAGCTAATTTAAAGTTTTCAAATCTCATTATACATCTATAAGAAAAGTATGATTATTATTCTAATTTTACAGATGAGGAAACTGAAGCTGGAAAATTGTGTCTTGCCCAACTCCTGCTGTTTGGTTGTAGAAGCCAGAATTTGAAAGCTAGCAGTGCGGTCCTACATTCTTCCCTATTACACTTCACCTCATGTCCCTCTTTTGTGAAACATATTATTTATATTACTAAGCAAGAATTCATAATTTCCCTGAATTACACAAGAGATTTCTATGAATTAAGGTCCATATCATTTAGGCACAATGGAATTCCCTAAAAAGTATAACTCTTCAACACAAAAAAAGTGAATTTTATTTATCTAATTCAAGATGCTTTTCATCTGAGGACAACACTTGCATTTGTTGATGTATATACAGATGGTGCTGCATGTCTGTAAACTGCTTGCTTGCATTCTACTTCTGATGCAGCTAAAACCAGAAGTGAAACATACAAAGTGCTTTACACAAGTCTTGGGTTTCTTCGATTTATTTCCCCACTTTTTAAGGATCATTATTACCATTGGAATGATCCTATTTGCATGCAAGATGATTTCTAATGATTGTTACTATTTGTAATAATCTGTATTGGAAAGCTCCCTGGCTGGCTCTTACCTGAACTGCAAAGTACTCTTGTGGGCTCTCTGGGAAACACCAAATATCATAAACTGCAGGTGGCTCATGGAATTATTCTAACTGCAAGCAATAGCACTTCACAGTAATGAAAGAGAAATGTATTTGTTTCTTAACTAAGTAGGTAAATAGCTTGCTTTATTGCTACTCTTTGGGGACCAACGATTTTGGAAAATAACATATCAAATCGGTAGGCCATCAAAGCTCATTAATTTATATTCAGTTGTTTAAGATGTGTTTTGTTATCATGGCATACTGGATGACATGTTAAATTTACCATGTGTGAGTACTAGCATTTTCTAAGTGAAATAATGGTATATGCCAGTGAAATATGTTATTTAACGAACAGCACAGGGCACGAAGAGTCCTTATGTATGCGGCCACTGCAGCTAAAGGTCTAATGTGCTCATTCTAATGTCTGTACTGTTAGTAAACAGCTCTTACAAAATCCTAGACCTTTCAACAAGGTAATCAATATACTTGAGAGTAATAAAAACTTATTTCATTAAAATGTTTAGCCATAAGTAAGAAAAACACTCTTCCCCTAAACTGGCCAAATTTAAAAAACAAAACTATGTTAGATACTTTTCGTGTTTTAGAACTGAAATTGGTAGAGAATCATTATTGTAAATAAATTACAGTATACAGATGCACATGTATATAACAATTTATGTAGCTGTGGGAGGTTTCAGCCAATTAAAAATATAGAATTATCAGGCTCAAAGTAGTGATTTGATCTCCTCCCATAGAGAATCCTGCGTGTGGATTTCCCTCCTCTTTCTCTAGTCTGTATTCCTCTCTGTCCCCGGCTCCTTTTCAGGGCTATTGTTACAAGTGCTACAGCCCCCTTATTAGCATATGTGAGTCTTCAACAGCAGACAAAATTCTCTACAGAAATAGTGCCTCCAAATAGTGTCTTTCACTAGAGAAAATCACCCTAGGCATACTAAATTAAATAGAAATGTAAGTTTTACACAAAAGCAAAATGTGATCCTTTCCCAGATGCTTTTCGTTTAAAAGCAAAAATCAGTGTTATTTGCACCATTTCACCTCTAAAAGAGAATCTTTTTTTTTTTTGGTATCAGAATTCTGAAGCATAAAATTACAAACAATTAAGGAATTGAACATGTTTCTATGTAATGTCTGCTACTCTGTTCACATGTACAAAAAAACCTTCTGTCATAAAACAAAAATTAACAAAGGAGAGAATAACTGTAAATTTCTAAAATTTCTGAATATTCAAAATTTGTCTTCTTCAATGTCTTGAATTTTTGCCTTTTTCTCCTTTTGTAGTTTCTTATTACATTTATTATCCTGTTTACTCAATTCATACACTTTGTCATCTAAGTAAATATGACTAAAAACACACTGTATACCTCCTAATAACACTAGCAAACATGAGAATGAAAAAGGGAAGTTATTAAAGGGTGCATTGGCCAGTGACAGAGCCTAATTTCTTGGGGAATTAATATATATGTAAATACGGCACTTTCCATTAAACATCTTGAAATAAAGTAGGTGTTTAATGTACTTCTTTCATCGCAAAGGGTTAATCAGCAAGGTTGACATTTGGGAATTTTCTGCATCATGCTCCTCCCTCTCCCCTAGTGCAGCCAAAAATCATCTGACAGGAAACGTAAGATTAAGTTTGTCCTACCTAAGCGAACAAAGAGTGCTCTGAACAGGCCACTCGTTTACTGCAGAGCGGGAACTTTTCTAATCCTGCTGGAATCTGCAGTGCTGCTCAGAAAATATCGTGGAAAAAGTTGTTTTCTTTCCTCTGACATCTTGTCTCTGGTCATCCCATTTCAGTCACACTGCAGATCCTGCTGCTTCTCCCATGAAGGTTAACGTAAAGCTCCAAACATAATCATGTGGAAAATGGACATTATTGATTCCTACGGTCCATTGTTCCCCTATCCTAAGTCCCTGAAGTTCAAGTTCAATCTGGAATTACATCATGTCTGGTTTCTCCTGGTTACCAGACGGCTTGAGACGTGACCACAGCTACAGAAAAAACAAACAGCCTTCTTCACGCTTCGGCTCCCCTATCGATTCAAACGTAAACTTTTTTTCTTTCTCTCAAGTATGCTTCAAGTATGGAGCATGGTTAATTTAGAGATTAAGTTCCAAATTAGATTATCTAATGGCATCTTAATGGATTGCTGACCCATTTCCTGTGGGATGGCAGCATGCAAGTCTGGCTGGAATACAATTAATTTCTTAGGAAGTCTTCTGAAGAGTTTCCTAGATAAAAAGGAAACGTTGTGTTGTGCAAATCTTTCTTTACAAATGGAGAAAGTTAGGCAAAACTGCAACAAATCCCCAATGTATTTTTCAACAGCCAGATTACAGATAACTGCGTGTGTATAAACACCAGATCAAGATTATTTTTAAGAATGCTCACACTTTAATTTTGGGGTTCCTAACAGGTACAAATAATTTTCATGAAAACGGAGTAGTAATTCTTTTAAATAGAATATCCAAATACAAAGAGCAACACTAGTTAGCAGCTCTAGCTCCCAAACAACGGTCATGTGCGATTTTGGCTTTTGCAAATTCCCCTCCTTGAACCGGATTCTCCCATTCAGCCACCTCCTTATCAGCATTTCTATCATAGTCCCAGAGTGGTGCTAGGGACCCAGAATGGTGTGTAAAAAGTTGAACATTTTGAATACACGTTAGAGCTGACAGCTGAAAAGGAAATTCAGCACTCTGAGAATAAAGCTCCCCCCAGGAACTCCAGGAACAACCCAGCTGTTGTACTGTAGTTATGTGTCAAGATAACAAACTGAAAGCAGGAAATGCTAAGCTGGTGAATTTGTAGGGATGGTCTACGGCTGATGTGGAAATACAAGTTAACTCTTAACATTACCTAAAGCCAGGACAGGGGTTTGGGGGAGAATGGATACATGTATATGTATCCTTAAGTCCCCTCACTGTTTACCTGAAACTCTTCACAACATTGTTAATCAGCTATATCCCAATACACCAAAATGTTTTTGGCGTTAAAGCCAGTACACACACCACCAGCATCATACACATGTCATATGTCTGTACATGACACATGTGTATACACACATGCACGCACATATCCATGCATACATGTGCATGTACATACACACCATTCATGCATACATGTTATATGCATATGTATATTTTACATACAAACATAATTTGCAACACAGTAGTGAAAATTATTTTGTTTAAATATTCATTCTTAGGTCATTGAGGACATATTTTACAATGAAATGTTTAAAGGATGAAGCAATGAAAATGATACAAGTTTGAGGAGAGGGTTTTGCAAATAGACTTAAATGTATGAAATGAACGCTATTATTCCTTCCTTTTTGCCCTCCTTCTCCTGACCAATCACATCCAAATAATCTTTACTGGCTGCTAAATTTCTCCTGGGAAATCAAGCAACTCTCTAGAATTGCGGTAATAAACGACAATTTCTTACAAAAACATGTGTAAAGTCACTACAGAATGAAGTATTCAACTCATAGAAAGGAACTGCTAACACGTGTAACATGGAAAATAGCTGATAAAAGTCTCTTCGGTGCCATTCAATTATGGCATCAGCAGAAACACAAAAATCCCTCCAATTATTTCAGTAAAATCTTCATTTATTCATTATTTCAGAGGCTGAGCAAATGGTTTGTGTAAACATATCCTTCAGTAACACGCACATGTTTATTTTAGCCATCTGAAGGCTGCTGCTATGTTTATAGAAGCCATCAGACACATACAGCCACTCACTTGTGGCTTTGCCTTCTCTTGAAAGAGGTGAAGGGGGAAAAGAGGGACTGAAACAATAAATCCAGTTTCTCTTTTGCATAAAGTACTCCCTCCAATGTTTTAAAATAACTTTTGTTTATATTATTCTTGGATTGTCCTGTGGCTTTCTTGTTCATTCAAATATATTGCTCTTTCATATTTGATAGTACAAGCTATGTTCTGGCTATAGCTTCAAGAAAGCAAGCCAGTTAGGGAGTTAACTGCTGTATTTGTTTATACCCACATAACTCACAGATGTAACAGTGTAATTTGTCCACATCAGAGGACAAAGCATAGACACAACAGTACTCTCATGAACAGCATAAGCAACTCATCACCTATTACCCTGCTAAGAGCTGAGCCCCTCTGGACTCATGCAGAAGTGAGCACTCTGCCAAGGGATTTCACTCTGGGTTAACTGCAGTACCTGACCTTTGAGTTAGGGGGGGAAAAAAATCACATTTTCAAGATGCAAGCAACACACACACACACACACACACACACAGCTCTCAAAATTCTAAGGTCAAAACAACAAAACACCTTCAGGGTTGCAACTTAATAAGTCTGTGAAAACTTTCCAAAGGAGTCAGCTTCAGTTCTGAAGGGAATGTTTATATACTGGGATTGGGGGATGCATGGAGAGAGAAGAGGATGGAGGAAATCTTCCAGCTTTGATTTATGCTCACATAGCTCCCTGGGCACTTACATTTTCAGTCTCGAGGAAGAAATTGCCTTTGACATAGAAACACCTCTACAGAAGGACAGGCACATGGACGGGCACAAGGAGGTGACCATGGACAGTGATTATACCAAGAAGATAATGGCAGCAAACAGCAATCAAAATAAAACCAAACACTTTCTTTGCCTTGTCCTCTGCTACTGCAAAGTCTCCAGGGATCCACAACAAAAATAACCTGGTATTTTCTTTCTTCCATTAGGACAGAGGCAAATGATTTAATTTATTCAGATCCTTCGAAAGTTGTAGGAATGGCCTGAAGATTTTAGATGTCTGTTATCTACTTTAAAAGTAACAGAGTTACAGACATTTCTGATTTTTTTTGATAACATTTTTCAGAAAAAAAAACAAACTATTATGCTTCATAAATAACTGCAAGACACATATTATAAACCATGCAAAAATTATGCATATGTTGTGCCACAGACATGGCCTATTTGTATGATAAAATACAGACTCTACTTGTGCCTATTTTGGATAAGTATAATAAAGTAAAGCAAGCTGCTGTCTCCTTTGAGTTCATTTATTCTGAACTGTAGGATACTTATTTTAAGAATGGTGAGGGTGTGTATCAGTCATGTAGTGTCTGGGACTGCCCACCACAGAGTTTCAATAAATACCTGTTGAATGTATGAACGTTTCGCCTGCTATAATCAATTATGTGTCCCCTGAATCATGATAAAAAGGGAAGAAACAAACCAACTATCCTTGTCAAGCTTTTTGAAGCATTAAGGCCATTCTACATATCATTATCTACTAATCCCCAAAAATTATTTTGGAGAGAAAAAATAAAATCTTAAATGACTTGGTTTTTTTCCTGAGTGATTATGACCTGAAGCTGATGACCACACCAACTTTTCACCAAGAAGGTGATGTGTAAGATGAATAAAGCTCTCTTAAGAAATGAGTTTGGTCATCATACTAATTCACTCCAGTACCTGTGTTCTGCGGTGATTCATTGTCCACTCACCTTTTCTTTTTGGGAACATCAGTTTTTGAGTTGAAACATTACTAGGACCCAGGTGCAGTTACATTTTAAGTCTCCAGCAATTTATACCCTCATTTCACTTTAATGTACTTTAGCAATACTACCCAGTTTTAGATAAGTAAATGTCAGTCAGTAACCCACAGATTTGGAAACTCACACAGCTACATCCACATTAAAAAAAACACAGGCACTTGCCATCTAACTTGCAACTTTTTCTAAATACAGTAAGGATTATATGTAGAAATGGGCCATTTAGCCAACCAACAGAACATGGAATGTAAGGATAAATAAAATTATATCCAAACACTGTGTTACCAAGTCAAATCAACTTTTAAAATACTAACAAAGACTATTTAAATAAATAAATAGTTTATCTTCTTTCACTGAGTGCATCTTTTCTTTCTAAGTATACATTGTATTTTTTTCCAAATGGACGAATAATATAAGCTTCATGGAAAAAAAATCAAAAAGGTAAAAATGTATACATTTTAAAGTAGATGTTAAGCTAGTTTCTAAAAAGAGGAAAAGTCATATGACATTCATTTCAGACAGTGAATTAAAAAAAGTCAACAAGCTTTTAAAACAGAATCTAACTAATTTTCTTAATTTTTACCTGAGTAAAAAGTAGAAATTTTATTAATTTCATTCTTTGAAACTCTACTCTTTTTTTCCTATCAAGCATATGAAGATGCTTTTACAACCAATACTAGAGAATGTACTTTTAACATAGGGATGCTCAGTAAAGAGAAGATGACAACCAGAGAGGAGATGGAAAATTATATTGGCTCTACTTTTGTTGAACTCCTTATGGGATTACCTCAGTCTTCTATAAATTTTTATCTCATTACATATGATTATATCATGAATTTTAATCATTTAATTTGTCAATTTAACACAATTTGTTCTTTACTGAAATAATTCATAAGAAGTTGAATTAGCACGACCTACTTTCTAAAACCAATAAATGAGACACTATCAAAACTACTTTCAAAAATGAAATTTTAGAGTGATCTTCTCAGCCAACCACATCAATTCTCAGTGATTCACATCAAGGTACAAACAGAAGTTAAATTTTTTTAAAACCAAATTCCTTCTCTAGCTGTTGATTCCAACAATCCCCACCTCCCCCCACACCCACACCGAAATTCAAGAGTGTTGCTAATAAAGTTAAATTGACTAATCTGAACATTATTTTATCTTTCCTCCTTTGAGAAGGGAGTAAATGAGTCTAAAATGACTTAAAGTTAACAGTAAAGAAAAAGAGCTGAAATGAGAAAAATCTATAATGGGAAAAGCCAATATTTTACCCTCAGATAGCTGAAAAGTCTTCCCTAAAACTATGATTTCAATTTTCAGGTCCTAAATCTAAGTGTCAAATAACCTCCTCCCCCTCCCCACCCCACCCTCACCAATATTATAAACTGTTGACAACATCTGACAGTGCTCAGAAATTCCAATCATTAATTACTATTTGCTCTAGTCTCCTATTAATTTGAAGTTATATCTCAATAAGAAATAAGGAGGAAGAGGGTAGGGAAAGAGGAATGGTATAGCTAAAACAACTAAAATTTTAATATATACTTTCCATAAAGCTAGTTAGAAACAAACACTGTAGCTCATGTAATTTTTAGGTGTAAGTGTAGGGTTGGAAATAATTAAAATGTTACCTTTGCCAAGTAATTCCCAATGTATCCTCACTGGTACTGGGGTATAAATGCCTGCCGTTTTGATTCATGGTCCAGTCACAAATCCTCAGCTGTCAATTGAAACCTAGCAGTCAGATATGGATCGAGCAGTACTACAGTTTTTAGTATTTAAATGAACACATGCAAACTAGTACTGTACATGGCATTAACCTTATTTTCCCAAGAGGCAACTTAAAAAAAAAAAAAAAAAGGCAAAGAAAACCTTACTCTGAAAAGCAAAATTCCTAGAATATATTTCAGAAAAAGCTATTGCAATATGCTTCTCTATTAATTAAAGCATACAAGAGAAATAAGTGCTTAGAACATAACAATTAGACATTAATTAGATTACAAAATGAGCTGAAATAAAAGCAAACGTTAATGTTCAATAGAGAGAGATATATCTTAGAAAAAAATTTTTAAGCTTTTAAAAATATATAACATACCAAATCATCTGCACTGAGTAAAATAATCAATAACTTTAAGCATGCAGTTTGCAAAACACAGAAGACATGCAGTTTAGAGGAGAAAGGCCCCACTTTATAAACATTTCCCCTAAGTTATGTTTAGAAGCATCAAGGGATTCAGTTTTAGATATTTACTAATTTTACTCAAACTGGCAATTTTTTTTTTCCATAAAGAGTTGATACTTTATTTAGTTTCTACTTTATTTTAAACTCAGAGTAATGGCATTGGAAATCCTTTACCACATTTGAATAGAGTGATGAATGCACTGAATACTAGCTGAAACAAATTCTTCCCAGCTCTCCAAATCATCAGCTCTGCCCTTCAGAGGTTGTTCCAGTAACCCTATCCAGCTCTGTTTGGTTAACAGCTGCCCTACAGTGCTAGCAGATTTATTGAAAAGATATATTGCTTATTTTTATGCTTAAGAAAGTAAACTTATCTGGCTTTGGGGGGAACAAAAACACTGGAAAATCATGGTTTTTAATCTGTAGATAGCTATGCTGTAAATTAACTGAATCTCGCACTGAAAAGAGGACTTATTCACAGCAATCCACTAAACCTGGCATGCTGCTTTCCAGTAAGAATTTCTAGAAGATGATGATTGGAGCCAAAGTCCCTTTAAACTTATGATAAGTTACTTTAATCCTTTCTGATAACAGTATGGCAAAAAAAAAAAAAAAAAAATGGCTATTAAGAACCTTTCCCTTTAAGACTAGTTTCTACATACTATAATAGTGATTCTACAGTTTGAGAATGTTTGGTTTTGCTTATTTTTCTACAGCTCTCTGATGCTCAAAAATACCATCTAAAATTCCCCAAACATGCATTTTAATTATACCGAGACTTCAGGTAAAAGTAATTATATACATTAAAGAACTTTAATTAATCACATAAATAATTAGTTAAAAAGCTGAAATAGTTCACTTAATGTAGACAGTTAAAAGATATGTAAAATTTGCTTAGGATACATTTCATAAATAAGCCATAAATCAGGAAAGAAATTAAATTATAATGAAAAATATTCTTAAAATGGATCTTAATGCTTGCATAAAGGAGAAAATGTTTACTTGATTCATTTTAAATCAAACAGAACAAAATTTTATGATGTTTTAAAAGTTCTCAACATGGAACATTTAATCAGAAATGCAATGTAATTAGGCAATTTGAAAAAATTTTTTTTTCAGTAAGAGTCACTTGCCTCCTTCAAAGTGCATTCTTTTCAAGCAATACTAGGAAAACAATCTAAAAACAGTTGAAGGTGTTTGGCTTTGTATAACAATTATCTTAAGGACCACTCATAGATTCTGCTGCTGCTGCTGCTAGGTCACTTCAGTTGTGTCCGACTCTGTGCGACTCCAAAGACGGCAGCCCACGAGGCTCCCCTGCCCTGGGATTCTCCAGGCAAGAACACTGGAGTGGGGTGCCATTTCCTTCTCCAATGCATGAAAGTGAAAAGTGAAAGTGAAGTCCCTCAGTCGTGTCCGACTCTTCTCGACTCCATGGACTGCAGCCTACCAGGCTCCTCCGTCCATGGGATTTTCCAGGCAAGAGTACTGGAGTGGGGTGCCATCGCCTTCTCCACTCATAGATTCTGCTCTAGTCCTAATTTTGAGTCGGTTAGATATTCTGAAGAACGGAGGGGTATATTTAGAATTACATAATTCTGCTAATAATTAATTTCAGGTTAGTTTCTATGAGCCTCTCAGATTACACTGGAAAAATTTTCAGAAAGAGAAGCTAGCTTCACCAAGCCAAGTGAACCTAAGCATCTCTCACTGGTGGGCTTGTTCTCAGACAACTGGGAACACTACTGTCTCCTTGGAAGAATGCACATGTAAATCAGTTTTTTTGATGTTCATGTTGCTAGTTTTTTGCTTGTTTCTGTTTATTATTCCTACAAAATGTCCACTAGGCTATCTTTGGCCACCTGTTTAACACTTAAAATCAACAGAGTCTTAGATGTTTCTTTCCCAGCAGTAGCCTCAAAGGAATTAAAACTCATTACAGCTCTTCACTCTCAACCATAGTTAAGGTACATGAGAACAAAATATCTTCTTCCAAACAGACAATTATGCTTAAATAAACAAAAAACAACCACTGAACATATTTAATAATAACCTAAATGCCAAAGAAATGGGTAGGATATTAGTGTTGACTTCCCTTCAGTTACTGAAAATATAAAATACAATTTAAATTTATTTAGCTATTTAGATTGTGGGCTGGCATTATCAACATTTCCAAAAATTTCTGAGGAGAAGTATTTATACCTGTTTATATGTTATAATCTACTTAAGCCAGGTAACTTAATGAAGAGCCTTTCTCTTCATTTTTTTCTTTTATTAACTTCCTTTTGCATAAAGCATCCTTCAATTAATACTTAATAAACTTCATGATTGAACAAAATAATTAAAATAGAAACTGCATATTCACTGAAAATTTCCATGACACTAATTCCTAACAAAATCAGTTTCTAAGAATCTTATTTGAATATGATAATTCTGACTCAGCAAATTTTGAACAGATTCTCAGCTGATGAAAAGTCAATATTAAGTGTATTTAAGCTTCTTTTTAGAACAAGTTAAATATTGTTGGTATTAGTAAGATTCAGAATTCCTAGCCAAAATGGATTTTATATTAGGCTTTAAATGTTTAAAATGATAGGTAATAATCTTATTTGAATTTAGGGTGGTGAATCCTCAATTTCTGTCCTGTGAGAGAGTTGCTGTTGTGTAATTTAGCTATTGATTACTTTTTAATTAAATTAAAATTTTTAATTTTAAGTGGTACATAAATATATGCCTTTCATTAACGTAAATTTTTTCTGTAAGGTTTCAATAATACCCTAGTGATTTTTCCAATAATTTTCCCTCAAAAAATAGGAGGATACTTCCCCCCCACCCCCTGCCCCTGATAGTAACCAAATTTAAAGCAGCAGGAGCAAAGTAGTTTAGAAATTTAGTTGAAGTTGTAGGTTTGTAGCAACTCTTATATTTGTAACAATATAGACCCTTTGACAGATTTGACTGCATGCATATGCATTCTTACATAAATACACAGATAAAATTTAAATTATTTAATTTATATGTACCCACAAACATGAAATTAAATTGTGTAGAAAATTAAGGAAAATTTTATATTAAAACAATTATGCCCAGATTTCTAAAAGAAAACAGAAGGTAAGGTAAAGAAGTTAATATTCTCCTTTAAAAAAGCTATGACTGAAGAGATGGGGCTGAAGAAGTCCAAACAACTTAAAAAGAAGGCAAGGTAAAGTTTCACTGCAGATGTTCTTAGGATGACATTCCCTAAAGGCTCTGGAATGAGAACCTCATTCTAAGTCTAACTCAAATCAGTTTCAGAAAAATAAGGATGGAGACCATCTAGCTTCCTTCAGAAAAATCCGCCTAAGGGGAAACACCTAAGATGTGGATCTTGTCCTAGCCTACAGAGCACTCAGATATTCATGTAGGTAGAATCAACATTGCCTGTGATTTCAGAATAAGAGTCTGTTTATTCGCATGAAGGCGCTCCATTGTTATTAACAGGGGCTTTTGTAAATGCCTCGCAATTAGCTTTGGAAACAAAAGAAAGAAGGTAAGAAAATGTTCTACTTTGCTGGACTCAGCAAATAGGCCCATGTACTAACAGTCCCTTATGATGACAAAAGCTCTCAGTTGAACCAGTAAACCATTAAACTGTAAACAGAATAATCAACACAGGCAAATTTATCTTTTCACTTTTTATTTTCCAACCTTACAGGGACCCTCAAGACAGAATCTTGAAAGGTGTATTTTATGTTTTTTTAGGTTTCTTCATTTTTCCGGATAGCCCCGGAAAAAGAAAAAGAAATAGATTTTTGGTGTGTGGAGGTGCTTTTGGGGTGGGGTGCTTAAAAATATTAATCCTTGAAGATTCATACTTTCCACTTTCCACCCTTTCTAAACTCTTAGATTGATTTTTATTGTATTAATTATCTCCCAGAGAGTAGATAAAATGACTCTGAAGGAAAAGGGTATAGTCTTAGTGAACAAGCAAAATGGTCAAGATAAAATTATGATATAGATGGAACTTATAAACATATAAAAATGAAAAAGATATTCCAGGTCATCCTGGTACCTTAAAGTCACATCTAATATTACTTTCTGAAGCTTGTGCTTCTTGAATATTTAATAAACATGGTAGAGTTAAGTTAAATGGGTATGCCTAGTTCATGAGCTAAATAAACACTACTGATAAATTGTAAGAACTAGAAAATGAAAAGTTTTTTTTATTTTTAAATGGAGGCTACTTTCACCTGTAAAATTTAAGGTTTCAAGGGAACTTGGAGATCCTATAGTTCAACCTCTTCATTTTCTCTTTCCAAGATAAGAACACAGGACAGAAGGTTTCAAGGCTTGTCCAAGCCTAGACATGTCCTGCCATGTCAACACTAAAACCACACCTCCTGACTCCTAATCCCTTTCCCACCCACCATACCAGTTTGCTTGTCATTGTTCTTTTCCTACCCTATTTTTCATGTACAGCTCAAAAATTTTTAAGGCTAAAATGTCTATAATTATAAATCTTTATGATTTCCTATTTCCCCCTGATTCTACTTAAAGGTTCTAAAGTTAAAATTTTCAGAAAAGACAATTTTCCCTTTGTGATTGTGTTGACTGAAATTTAAGATTACAGTAAACATAATTTTATTTTTATGCTATCTAGAATAATTTATCTGGATATTAACATTTCATAACCAGTACGTGAATGAATCAATGAATGATAAAAGCAGACTTTGGAAGGTTTCTTTCTTTTTTTTTTTTCTTTAATTTAAGAACTAGCCAAAAAGCTAAACATTTGCATAGTCATTATTTTGAGTGAAACTTCCTCTAAATGTGTTTCCTTTCCAGCTAGCATATGTGAAAAGTGACCTCTTATCCATTTACATACCTACCCAGAAGTCATGTGATAGGGTTTTACGTCAAGCTGTCAATTATGATAACAGACACAATAAGAACAGCCCAAGTGTTGATAGCCTGCTTCCTGACTTTATTGAAAAGTCTGTTGATAGTCCACTCGTGGCCTTTCAATTGCTTGCCTTTAATAAAAGACTACCTTGCCAGAAGTTTTCATATACCTAGCTTTGGCTATGCCATTTGTCAGGACAAATATTATAAAGAGATTTCAATGAATATCTTAGATAAATAAAAAAAACACTACAGAGGCATTGTCTTTAAAAGGCCATAAGATAGAACAGAAATTTTCAGCGTAACAAGAAGTCCTTTCAAATTCTAGTTTCACAATTAGATCAAGAAAAGTGTTGAAAATATTTTGATAGAAACTAGCCCAGTGATTGAAACTGAAATAAGAGCATCATACAGCCATGCAAGAGATGTAACGTGCGGAAGGAGGGCACCAAAAAAAATCCATGCAACTGAGAAGTAATGCAAGGACTTGAGCTGATTAGGCCACTGACTCATTAATAAGTAGCATTATTAATAAGCTCTAGTAATAAGTAGCATATATAATCAGGAGATTATAATTTTGAGATATGAAAATAAGCCTTGTATCCTATAAACTAGAGCTCACTTGACTTTGTTGTTTCAGGGAAGGTAAAAGTGACCTTCCATTTGCTCCATCTCAAATCCATATCAAAGGTTATTTTGTACTCTAGTAGCTGGTTCCAATAGTAAACCTTTATTTCCAAACAAGAAGCTTCTTAGCTACAAACTTTTATTTCTAACCTGCAATAAGGGTTTTTTAAATATGTTGTATTGATGTATGATAGTAAGGATTTAAACTTTTATAATTACCTCACACTCGAGTATAACAGTAACCACCAATTAACTGATTCTTTTACATTACCAAACTTTCCAGGATAACAAAGAAAAAAGACCTGCAATATAGCAAGCTCATTATGAGGCTGATCAGATTAGAAAGCAGTGCTAATTCAAGGAAGCAGTCTCATACTCACTGTTTATACTAAAATTGTTAGTCTAGATTTATACAAAAATACAATAATTTCTGTATTTTCTAAGCAATACCCAACACTCTGCTATATAATTACCATTTTCCTAGGGAGATGAAACTTGGGAAATGTAGTTTCTTCATTGCCTATCATAATGAATGTGCACAGTGTATTTAGGAAGTATAAGGCAGAAAGGAAACACCACATTTTACGAAACTTCTATGAAGTTAAGCCAGAGAAGAGGTCCCTGACACTTCTGAAAAGGTAAAAAGATAGTTTTCAGCAAAGACTAAAGAGTTCAGTTTGCCAGAGACCCATGAGTTCTTCAAGCCATGATACCATCTTCCAACAGAAAAGTTAAAGAAAAATGAAGTTCCAATTGAAGTTCTGATTTTAAGATTTCCCCCATGCCAATAGTGAATGCATTAAATAAGTCAATCCATCCCAAAGAGAGTCTGGTTCCAGACCTTGAACAACACTCAAGATTGAGTTAAGAGAGAGAGGAAAATTTCAAAGTTCTGATCAGCCTGCATGAGCTAATGATTATAACTAACTAGAGGGCTGTTTTTAATTGAAAATACTCAATTGGTTTAAAGAAATATTTTTGAAATACTCTTTATGACTGTGTGATTTTATTTTTCAGATTCAAATGAGATAACACATTTATAATAGTAGTGAAATTTCTATGTCAGAAGAAACTACTATTTCAAGGCAGTTAGCAACCACTATTGATCAGTAATAATCATCATAAAAAGGAGCACAGAGATGTATAATTACTAATAACAACTGCATGTTTACCAAGCTAATGGTTATAAAAGCATATGCTTTTAGTATTCAGATCTGCCAAAATGAACATATTACTCTTACCAGTGGAGTACAGGGTTAATTTTAATATTTTCATTCAATTTAAGAAGCCAGTGTATGTTAGAAATAACTTCACTGAAAGCTCTGCGTTAGTGTCTTGTGTGGAAAGATTATTTAAAAGATAGTCAAAATTATTCAACAATTTTAAATTTATTGTTAGCTCTAATTTATATAGGCTATATTAAAGTTCTTTTCTAAAAAAAAAAAATAGCACTCGACAATGCACATCAATACTTTTCATAACCTAAAAGGATAAATCTTTATAAAACAGTCGCCAATAAACCGAAGAATGTACCTGGTGACAATATTTATTCTTAAGGGGTCATGTATATTAAAAGCTAAGGGGTATGTTTAAAAGAACTCTCTCAGACTAAAACCATTGCCTTTCTAATTTTGAATTTCTCCTAGCTAATATAAAATGATTGATTACCTTTATTTCATGTACCCCTTGATTTTTCTTTTCATTCATCACTGGGTACTTTAAACCGAATGCATTTAAAACCTGCTGCTAGAAGAGTGGTCTCTTTTAAATCTTTGGAGAGTAATGAAAGGACACAGTAAATCAATCTCATTTCTGCTGTAGGAAAGAGTAACCTTTACTCTGCTGAAGTCATTCAAACCATTTCTGTCCCTCTGTTCCTAGACAGTAAACATGAAATTTCATCTCTAGGATTCTTTTAAAATTTGAAAGGATTAAACTAAATGAAATCCTTTAACTAGAGCCTTAGTTTAGTAATATACATGTACAGTAAGATATGCATATGTATTCATTTTCTGCTTGTCTTAAATTGTAGCTTATTATGAATTAGCATATCACACTCTTTCAGTTCAAAAAAGTAGCACCAATTCTTTCATTATACAAAGGACAAATTATCTGTTTGTATGGTATTTAAGTTGAACACTGTGTTTTTCATTATGAAACATATAATTTTTCTTCTAAAGATCAACACACATTATATATTCTATAAATATATATCGCACTTGACCAATCAAATCATATTTATATTGTAAGAGGTCTTCACTTGACATTGTCTACTTAAATAACAAGTGCTGGCCTTTGATGAAAAAAGTTTGTAGTTCTGGAACTCATATATATATATTTCAATCTATGTGCTCAGAACTCTATCTACATTCACTAATATTCTCCTGATGCTTATAAAATTATCTTGATTTATCCTCGGACATGTGAAAGGAGAAGTAACTTTTATATAATCAATCGTTGTGATCATAATTACAAGAGGCTCTAATGATAGTCACAGGTGATAAATTAAAAAATTAAAGCTGCCTTAGGCTAGGACAGGAGGATGGGACGATTTCTTCTAAATACATGAAAGTGGTTATCATGTTCTAAATGTGTTTGGGGCTAAAGGTTTAAATAATAGAGGCATGATTCTATGAATTAAAAGTTAACTGAAAACTAGAGATGTGTCATAAAGAATACAAATCCCATGATAAGAATATCTCTGAAAATATGTGGAATGATTTGTAAGAGAATAAGTTTCTAAACCTATAAATCCTGCATAGTTTTTTAAAAAACACAAGGAACATATACATTTTTCAAACAGAACCGTATTCTAGTAATTATAGCACATTTCATATTATAGCAATTTTAGAGGTGAAAAAAAGCAACATTTCAGAAAATTATGTTGAAAAGCCAATAGCTGGCAAAACCACTAATTATTATTTGGTATTTTCATAACTGTGTACAGATGTTTTTAGTTAGTTCTCACTCTTTTGTTTTGTTTTGCTTTTTTTAAACCTGGCAAAACGTCAAGTATCTTGAATAAGCTATCATCTTATGATTTTCTCTGAACTCTGCATGTGGTGACCTTTAATATAAGCAGTCTGCCACCTTCGCCTGCAACTGGGCAGGATTTGAAAATTCCACGCGAGGCACAGATATGCATGATTAAACTAGGTGGACAGCTCTAGAACAAAAGAAGCTGACATGAGTACCTGTACAGGCTTGTTACATCTGTAAAAATTCAGATGCACATACAATGTATATTATAAATTAAGAGTAAACTCTTTCTGATTCATTATAGACTATTTTTCTGTATGTAATATTTTGCACACTGCTAATTTCAAACTGCTCTGCTATCAAAACTTGAGAGCAGCAAACATATGCATCATAAAATACATTTAAATTTGGAAGTGTTTAGAATTATTTCTGTCATCCTATAACTGGAATCATGGGATGTTTTTATTTGTATGGTCCATGCTTTTGACTATGGCTAATTTGTTTATAAGCTACCATTAATCCTGGCTGTATATTTTCACAGTTTGGATAAACACTTCATTTGCATTAAATTTACAGCATTAATGAGATGTGAAATTTAAAATGCTACTTGAAACATAAATGATGTATGAAAGCAGAACCAAAAAAAAGTGTTTTATCACATCTGAAATCAGTAAACTAATTTAAACCTATTAAAATAGGAAGGATGCGCTGCCTGAGATTTCAGCTTCATAATTCATCTTCTTGAACCAAAAAAAACAAAACGAGGAGTAGAACAACTAGAAACATGTAAGTGTTCAAAAACAGGAAAATAAAACACAAACTGTGAATTGTGTTGTATTTCTTCTACTCTAATGGCCTTTTAAATAGTTGGCAATTTTCATCTTGGAAAGCTATAGGCTGCTGGTAAGTTCTCATTAGCCAATAAGACTGAGAAAAATATTCTAGCTGAAACAACTGTTTTCATGGATGTTATGGATATATGCTACAGAGAGGGAAAAGGTCTTGAGCCAATTTGAGAAACCCTGCTTAGGGAGACAAGAAACAAAAGATAAATGAGAAAATAGTTTAGAAAATGAAATGATCAGTTTCTTTCTCAGAAGTCCCGTGAGCCCCATTCTGAGTCCAGATCTGAGAGACAGCATGGAGAAAGCACCAATGCGAAAGCGTGGCTACCCCGTCACACCTGGTGAAACTTGCCCACCTGTTGCTGATGTAGGAAGGATGGGTCTCTTGGGCTTAGTCCCACATATCGATTGGCTTGAGATGTGCCTGAGGCTGTGTAGGCTGATTAAGGAAGAACAAAAACAAAGATAAAAATTGTGAACTATCAAATGAACACCTTGTCCACGTAAAAGAAACCCAGAGAAGTGGGACTTGCAACCAAAAAAAAAAAGTGTATCTCTATTTCTCTTCTCTTTTGTGTGAGTGAATACCAAGTGACAGAGATGATAGTTGACCTCAAGTCTGGTTTATCCTTCTCCTCCACCAAATCTATCCAGGAACCATATCCTATCCTTTGCTGTGGGCATCTCATACAAGCTCTAGTTACAGTCTTGCAGGAGTACCAAAGACTGGCTAAGCAATAGAGTCTTTTTCCTAGATGTAACTTTTTACTAGATATTGGGTGTCTAGCAACAGAATAATCAATGATGGTCTGTGGTTCTAAATGTAAAATCAGACTGAGAGTCTGTTAGGAAAAAGTGAAAGCTTTAAATGATGGCATTTAAGCAGATGTACTTGATGATGCAGGATGAAAAATGTCTTACTAAAAAGAAAAGTTAATATTATTAACATGAAGGAGAACTTTTATTATATTTGATAGTACATGTTTCTGGAAAAAAAAAAAAAAAAAAGATTTCTTTTCCAGAAGTACAAAAAGTCAATCTTTTGTGATTGATCCAGGGAGGGAGTTGACAGCCCCTTTTAAACACTTGGCCACCAGGTAGTAAGTGGGTAAGGTGAATACTCCTTAAATTCTTATGGTCTCACCTTGCATGTACTTTTCATTTAGGTACTTTTTGATGCAGAGTGAATTTTCCAAAGAAAATGTCTCCCTAGTCCTAAAGACTTTGGCTTCTTTTCACAAGGAAAGGACTGATGCATCTTCCAAGCACTAAGCAACCCCATTGTTCCACGTCAGAATAAACAGGAAAACTAAATTGTCATCATTTATGTTACATTTCTAGGTCTGAAGAAAGCTAAAATATTTGATTCAAAACCTTCAGATTGATGAGGAATCCAGACAATAATTTTTAAAAGACTTTTTAAAAACCAATACGTTAATTCTGCCATGTTCATTTGAGCCAGTGAAGCTTTTTTAAGTCAGCTTTTTAAAACAGTGAAGATGCTCACAATTCACCTTTTATTTATTCCTGAATGAAGTACTCACGCAATGGCAAACATAAACAGCCAGTGGCCCCCATTCAATCTCCAGTTCTCTGGAATTCAATGCACAGCACTAAAGAGCCTCACCTTTACAGAGTGGGCACCAAGTGTGTGTTAGTCTTTCTTTTCAACCATGAAAAAGAGGTTTCCTTGGCCTCTGTATTTTCTTTAATTTTATTGACTTATGAATTCAATGGCCAATTTTTCATTATCAGTGGTGCCTGCGGAGTTGTTTTATCTATAGGAAAGAAAAACAGCTCACTATATCACTTTTATGAAGGATGGAAAATGGACTGATGAAACTATCTTTATATAACCAAGATACTCCTTTTGACTATTTTATGATTTTGTAAATCAAATCCTATCCCTTTTTGATCAACCTGTATGTGAGTATAAGAAAGAGTTCATTAACAAACAGGCTGACAGTATTCCCATAAGTGAGCTGTGATCATTTCAGTTTGATTTTTCCTTGAATCTTATCTATGAATGACAATATAAGAGTAGGTACCAGAAGTTCCTGGAAATTTTAGCTACTTAAATAAAAAATCTTTGTTTTCTATTTGCTTTTATTTAAACTTCTGACTTCGTTTGCTTAAAGATGCCAAGGCATCCACTTTTGAAATTTGGATGTAGTATTTTAGCGACTGTAATGTACATGGCTAACCTGTAGCACTAAAGGATCCTAATCTTCCTTGACTCTCATCCATTTCTGTGCATTCAGGGAAGTATTCACTAGTGTACGTCCCTCTATCAACAAACCAGTTACTAAGCATTAATGATTATTAATGGGGATTACAAGCTTATCTGGTTTTTATTAATCTATGGGGCCTCATGAATTTTGAGAAAGAAATGCTGAATTCACTGTACACACCAAGTATTGTCCACTTTTCTTGTAAGGTTCTTGCCAAGTCTTTCAGGGGCCACACACACAAAAAAAGAGCATCTTTCCAATGGCCAATAAAGAAAGAGTCAGTGGCTCTGAATCTCTATAATTTCACACAGAATTTTCAGAACATCGGGATTTTCCTGCTCTAACAATGCAAATAGAAGCTCTGGATTTAAGAAATAAGAATAATCAAAGAGAAGCAAGCTAATTCGTCCTGACTAGAACTTTATCCATTCCACTTTATTACCAGTCTGTGCACATCAACTTCCAGTTTTAGAAAGCTGGCAGCTTGGATGATGAAGCCAATTAAAAAGCTTTGCAATAATTTCTTGTGTACTTCTGAGCACTCTGTACAAAGAAGCAAAGGAATTGCTTGGGTTACTGATATGAGCTACTGCCAATTCACCAGCTAAATCTCTGACATTTCAGATGTTCTGGCCATGCTAAAAAGCATAACACCCGATGCACCATGATAAGAGTAAATAATCAAAAAAAAAAAAAGTTGCAGACAATGAAAGTGCAGGTAGTTGACATGTGCCTAAAACTAAGCTTTGAAATGCTTTCTACACTGAATATTGTGTGACTGTTTCTCACAATGACATAACCTACAGTGATGTAAACATGCAATTATCTTACAGAGGCACTGATTCAGTCTGCCTTGTGAAGGGGCTTGATTTCTAAAGGAACGCTCCCATAACTAACATTTATCAAATCTCTCTTTGGGTGATATAAAAACCTTGTACACTGTTATGTCATTTAGTGCATTTTCAATGTATACCTTGAACAAGCAGGCATGAGTTACTATTTTTGTTATAGCTATTTACTCAAACAAATAAGCTTCTCCCTTTTCAAATACGGAGTGAAATTTGATAAGAGAGAGCATATGAGAGCCAGGCTACATCATGCCTGCTAGTTCCACATAAATGAGAAATCTCCATCTGGTTGAGTAGCTGGAAAAGTTGCCGTGTTTTCCACCTTGGATCAGATATCCAGTGGTGCCTTCGATGGACATTTCTCATTTCCTACAGAAATACTTACTGGTCGCTGTAGGTGAAGCTGCCTCACCTTCAGTGGATGTAGTGATGGGTTTAGTATCTGTCATGGTCAGGGTCACAGGTCGCACTGCACTGGGATGGGGAGAGGGTGCCAAGACAGGAGTGAAATGGCCAGGCACTTTCCCTACCACTTGACCACTGCTGTTAGGCTACAAAACAAAAACAGAATGCCGGGTGAAGCAATCCAAAAGGCAGTTACCTCGTCCACCAACTCCACTCAGCACACTCGACTGAGTGGACCCTGTGTGCTGTGTGTAACCACCACACAAGCCCTCTCAGATCTGAGTTGAGAGGTTCATCAACGGTTAGTCCTAAGAAGCAGCAGCAGCATTTAAAAGAAAGTCTTCAGCTACAAGGCACTTTATATAGGTTTAGTCATTTCTACAACACCCTGAGAACCAGGCAGAACTGAGCCTTCCACAGAGTAGGACAGAAAACTCAAGTGGAGACTTTGATGCTGAGCCTGAGGCTAAAACAGAAGTCCTTAGTGATTTCCTGGAGGAGGAAATGGCAACCCACTTCAGTATTCTTGGCTGGAAAATTCCACTGACAGAGCAATCTGTCGGGATACAGTCCATGGGGTCTCAAGAGTCAGACATGACTTGGTGGCTACACTACCAAGCTATATGCTAGCTTGGGCTCACCACTGAGCTAGTAAGAATTACAAGCAGTGTTTCCTTCTTTCCTGCTCTTCATGTGCTACAATGAGTCCATTTTGGCTCTCAGAACACAATGTTTACCACCATAATGATATCATTGAGACAACAAAGACAAGAATTTCTAGGAGACCAAACACACTGAACTTAACGATTATCATCATTTATAGTCAAGGCCCATTCTTCAGCACACAAAAATTTTAGCCCTTGCTCACACACAGGTGCACTCATACACACACATCAAGCAATTTTGATTCTAGGGTCTCCACTCAACTTGGGATGGTTTACTTATATAAACAGGTAGAAAGATATTTAAAACCTTTAAAATTTCAGGGTCTATATAATGATATAAAGAGCTGAACTAGGTCTGACCATACACATATAAATAAAAGATTTCCAATGTAAATTAAAATGTGCTGAAGTGAAGCAGAGGGCAATCAAATATACTCTGATCTTTGAATTCTTACTCTTCCATTGCCAGACTTAGAGAGTTGCATAAAACATTGATTGTTGACATTTGTGCGAGTTAACTGAGAAAATCCCTGGGCAATGATAGAAAAGATATTATTATCTGTGTTTTAGCCCCAGTACAAAAATAGTGTCCATCCTAAGGGCACACTGTTTGAAAGAAATACTGGAATGTATTTTTCTAGATAGAATGCTATTCTTAATTACATTCATGTTGGAATTCTCCTCTACATAATGTACATAACAACTTGCTATGAGGGTATTCTCCACAAATATTTAGTTTTCATAATCTGTACCACTTTCAAAGGCAAAGAAAGCAATAAAGCAGAATATTTATCTAAATGCCTGCATATAAATTACAAGTCAATGATTCTTTAAAGAAAAAGATGAACAGCTGAGAACACTTAACTATCAGAACTTAGAGACATGAACTAAATCTTGGTTGGGTGCCTCAGAGGCCACATGACTTACTCTATAAAGAATGAACTTTTGAATATCATGACTATTCCTCATGAATAAATTAAGTATTTAACTGAAGTCAGGAAAACTGACCAGATTTTCCCCTCTGTGAAAACCTAGGAAAGAATTATATATTTAGACTAATTTTATTTAAAATATTCCATTAAATAGCACGGCTGTCTCACTCTACCCAGTGCAGCAGCAATTCAATTAATCTCCAAATTGCCGTGGGGAGGACAAGGCTTCTGAGTTGCTCGACTTAACAAGCAAAATCAGGGCAGCCTTGGAGGATACTGGGAAGGAACAGTCAACTGGCAACTTGTTGACTACAGGTCAGCAAGTACTCATTTCCTGCCTGCCCCCCATTTTTAGAGCCAAAAGGGTGAATATCAAGAGTCCTATTTGGAAGTGCAAATGAACTGGTTTTGAGTTGGAGGTAAACATCAAAGCAGGTATAATGTTGCTGCAAAAATAACTCCACCATTTATAATAAAGGCCTACTTTTTTTCCTTTCAAAGTGAAAAAGTAATTTATTTCTAGAGCAGGTCATCAACTTCTGGTTGTGATCATTGCCAAAAACTGCTTTGTATATCTCCCCCAAGAAAGAAGAGTGATCTTGCTGTATCATTGGTGGTATATTCGATGGTAAAAAGCCTTTCTCTATATTATCTTCACCAAAACAGTTTGACAGTACCTACCTGAGAGCACAGAACAGAAAAATGACAAAAATTGCCAAGAAAATGCTGCCACCAAATATGATATTACTTTTCCCACCCTGCATGCTTCATCTACTGGAATTGGACTGACATAAACCAACAAACAGATGTTTCTTTCATTTGAAAAAAAGCAAAAGTGACAAAGGAAGAATTCCCAAGCCAAAGCTGACAACTTTTCTGAAACTCAGGGTCAGAAGAATGGAAGGGTTATTTCTTTTTCAGTTTTCTACTGGTTCAAACAGATGAAGCCACATTATCAAGCTTCTCTTTTAAGGTTGTTAATAGATGAACTTTTATATTGCAGATATGAAAAGAGAGACAACTTATCTGCAGATGAACAGCTTTAGGAAAGGATTATCCTACTTAGTACATTGCTCCTATTATACAAAATTCTGAGAGGGATTTTTTTTTTTCAATTGAGATGAGAGTAAGATGCTTCTCAGAAGCTGGGTCTTTACCTTGAAAATATGAAGAAAAACTGAGAACAATATAGGCCGATTATCACCTAATATGCCCCCTTAACTTATAAAGAAAGTGAAATATACGTAAAACAAGCAATGAATAATTAAAGAAATGCAGAACACTAAAGGCCTGATTTTAATTTGCATAATTTTTCCCCTAACAGTGCCTAATTAAGACATCAGTTAAAAAAAAAATCCAATGGAACTCTAAGATTTTCCACACTGAATTAACGTTAAGGACTTTTAATGGATGTCTTAATTAGACTTTGTTATTCATGGAAATTCTACACAAATTAAAATCAGACCTTGTGTGCACTGTTCCCAGCTGAGTCTAGCAAAATGCTCTATGGAACTGAGACTTCTGCATCTATGCTCTGACAGGAAATTTTATTTCTAAATTGATATACCAAGATCCTGTTTTACTTAATAATAATTATTATAGCCATTAAAAGTGCTATACCATTTGAACATTTTCTTCTGAAACACAAATCATTTAACTTTAAATTCAAAATTCAAGAATGGTTATACTTAGTATTACTAGTCAATGGAGGAACAAGTACAAGTAATTTAATTTTAACTAACCAAAACAGTGCTGAATATGCTATTAAAAAAAAATTCAGAAGGGACCATTTTGCTCCATTTTAACAATTAACACGAAAGGGATTTTTTTTTCAGATCTTTCTTTTTTAAGTCCCAATTAATATGCACACGCTATTTGCTGGCATTTTAGTAAATGAAAAGCATTAATGACAGAACACTTAGGAAAATCCCTCAGAGCATTAAAAATGGTGGTTGGAAGTAGATAGAAGTCTTGGAGGTAAAATAGCAAAGCCAAATACCAAACCCTAAGATTGAAATTACATTACAGACTTTGGATATTATGATGATTGATAGGCCAGGTTTGGTACACTGTCTACTTGATAATGAAAAATCCTCTTGTACCAAATCCCCATGATGCGACCTCTCCATAGGAGAAATCATATATTGAGGAAGTGAAGAATGCACAGAGCTACGCCATTTATACAAAGAATCCTTAAAGCCACTGCACACTGTTTACCATTAAAAAAAAAATAAAAGACACTTCTGGTAATGTCACTCATTATGAAACACAGTCATGTCTGTGCAAAGAATATTCAGGTAGTCATCAAACACTGAAAATGTTTACATTACCAAAGCTTATTTTAATACCTAATAGTTGGTCTATAAATACAACTGTAAGGTCTTTTGCCTGTGTTTATTTTAGCTCATACTTCGCTCCTGCCTGAAATGAGCACTTTGTGTCAAACCAGGTATTTCAGAGGTGTGAACTCCAGCTCAGGACATTTTTGTCAATGGACTTTCGGCCTTAATTTTCTCTTTATCCAATGGAAATCCTAAAACATCAGACCAAGAACATCTTCACAAATGTGCCCCTTTGGGGCAACAAACTTCCTACCTGTCATTCAGCCACCTTTCAATAAAAACCTAGTGAGTCACCAAGAAACTTTCTGAAGATGGATTTCAAAAGCTTGCTGTTCTGCCAGACACACTGTCTGAGTAAGCTTCATGGCTTAGGGTTAGACCTGTGCCATCGCCCTTAGGCTCTACTAATATGTTCTCTCTCATTTTTACCTGGCTGGTTTGCGGACTGGATGGATCATAAGAAGGTACATAGTTCTTCAGAGTATCCTGAGGATTCAGGTGGGGAGGATATCTGATTGTTGGATGAGAGAAGTAGCTCGATGGGGCTGGAGGAAGAATAGCTTGTGTTGGAAATGGCAACGGTGAGGGTGGAGGTGGAGTCCGAGTTGAGATGACTGTAAGAGACAGAAAAGGTAAGATTAACTCATCAGCTATTGTCCTTACAGCTCCAACTCGACCTGCAGAATCCCAGGAAACTAAACAACCAACAGCTCCTCATTTTTTTTCTGATTTAACCAAACTCTCTTAAAATAAGCTAGTCTTTTATTTGTATTCTCCATGCCTGGACTGCTAAGTACACACAGACATAACGTCCAGTCTAGGAAATGAACAATCTCACTTTCTAGATCCATGAATGGTTTTAAAAAAAGAAGTTTCTCTTTTATGAAAGTGAAAGTGTTAGTCTCTCAGTCGCGTCTGACTCTTTCAGACCCCACTGACTGTAGCCTGCCAGGCTCCTCTGTCCATGGAATTCTCCAGGCAAGATTCTCTTTTATAGGTTAAACTAATACTTCATAAAACATTTCTCTAAGCAAAGTTATCTCCCACCAGAACACATTTTTTGATTAAAAAGTCTTTGCGTCCTAAGTCGAGATCAAGTCATAGCAGTAATTAGAGGTCATGAGACCCACACATTTTCTACCAAAATTTAAAACAGAAGTGTGCTTCAATTTTAAATAAATATTTTCCACTATTTAGAAAGGAAGCCAATAATTAGTAAATAATAATGTCCCAGTTACCCGATCATTGTATAAATGCTTATGAATATTTGAATGGAAACCTGGAAACTCTTTTTTTTTAATGAAAAAGTTCCTTTTAGAACCAAAAGAGTTCTAGTTTCTTACTCTCAGAAATGCAAACTTTCATATAGGCATATTAACTTACCCATAAATCACATATTTTATAAAGAGAAATTATGTACAAAACATATGTAATGTGGATAATGTTTAATATTACTGTAATTTTTCAACATTAGATCATAATTTATTATTCAGTTTTTGAAATATAATTGTTAAGTTTAAAAATGGGTAAAGAATGTAACTGCATAATCATTATCTCCTCAAGGTTGAATTTGTACTTTATATAAGTACATTTGAAGAGTATCAATCAGTATATGCACAGAGTCAGACACGACTGAAGCAACTTAGCATGCATGCATGCACTGGAGATAGAAATGGCAACCCACTCCAGTGTTCTTGCCTGGAGAATCTCAGGGACAGAGGAGCCTGGTGGACTGCCATCTATGGCGTCGTGCAGAGCCAGACATGACTGGAGCGACTTAGCGGCAGCAGCAAGTGCTTTAAGACCCAGTTTGGTCCCACTTCCTTGGCCTCATCTCTCCCCTGTGCAGGGCACATTTTGGTATTGTGTATTCCTCAATATACAGCAGTTCCTTGCTGCAATGACCTCCACTTTGTTGATACTCGCTGTCTGCTCTGCCCGAAATGTCCGTCTCCCTAGCTTGTTCCCTTTTGTTGTGAACCTACCTCTTCCAGGCATCTATCCTCC
Organism: Bubalus kerabau; assembly: GCF_029407905.1. Classification (NCBI taxonomy): domain Eukaryota; kingdom Metazoa; phylum Chordata; class Mammalia; order Artiodactyla; family Bovidae; genus Bubalus; species Bubalus kerabau. The sequence goes on along the minus strand of NC_073627.1, from coordinate 95,575,746 downwards.
ATGTATTCAATCCTGTTTGTGTTCAATGCCTAGCTGATGTTGTGGTCTCCCTCTCTCCCCACTATACCATTACTCATTAAGGAGAGGAAATGTTGCTCTGGACAAGGGTGCTACAGGTCCTAATACATTACATACTGAACATACCATACAAATGGTAAAAGACAAAGGTGGAGGGCTTGTCTGGATCTTCCAGGGTTTATTATGTAAAAATGTACTGTTGAATTTTTTCCAAATGTTAGAAATATAAATACTTTAATCAGACATCATAAGGGGTGATCTGACTTCGAAATTCATTTTGCCCCACTCAACATTACAAATGTATGAAATAGTTACTGATTTTTTTCACTCATCTTAGCAGTCCAATAAATAAATGTAAAAAAAAAATTATATACCAATTTGACTTGTATAGTCTTCTCTTAATTTTATAATTGTCTTAATGATAGCATTGAAGGCTATGCATTTTTTAAGTACAGTGACAATACCTATCAATATATATTTATAGACCAAACTTAAGAATTTTATTATAAACAGTTGTTATATCCCTTGAATAAAGGTTTAAAACCTAGATTCATTTCTTTGAAGAATAAGGAGTTGCCACCCTGGTGGCTCAGATGGTAAAGCGTCTGTCTACAGTCTATCTACAGTGCGGGAGACCGGGGTTCGAGCCCTGCGTTGGGACGATCCCCTGGAGAAGGAAATGGCAATCCACTCCAGGACTATTGCCTGGAAAATCCCATGGACAGAGGAGCCTGGTAGACTACAGTCCATGGGGTCACAAAGAGTCGGACACGACTGAGTGACTTCACTTCACTTCACTATATATTTAGAGCAATAAGAGTATCACTATAAACATATTATTTTGTATATAAAAAAATTTTCTTCATCTTAAAGTCAGCCTACTCCCCTCTAGGGTTTAAGAGCAATAGGAAGAAAGTATGCAATATTGCTTATGAATTATATCTCATATCTTATGAATTATATCTAATTTTGAAAAAGCATTTGATGTGAATCATTCTTCAAAGTATAAATGTGAAATATTGGATTCTTCTTCCTAATTAAATTATTCCATAATTAAATTATGATATTAAACATAATATCAAGTGTACTAGCCCACAGGAAGGATTTATATATATAAAATAATCGTCAAAATGTCTCTTATTTTTCTGATTAATTTTGCTCCCAAACAAGTAGTTAAAATCTTGATTTCTATAGAGAAAACAACATCTATGGAAATAGAATCTATATATCAATGCTGCTAGAAATATTTCAGACTCAGCTGTATACTTGAAATTCCATCTTTCTCTTAGTAAAATATATAGAATTAGGACCAATGTGGAAGCTACTGTTAAGATAACTATATATTTGCTTATTTCTTGTGATTATAGTCTTGATCCATCCCCAAGACTTTGGACTCTGCAAACAAGAGGGAGGTTTCTCATCTACGCTTGAAACTCCTCACCACTGTGTGCAACTCCAGGTATTCCGGGATGGTGGTGCTGGGGAAAAGTGCTCAATCTTGGGGAGGAGTCTTGTGGAGATGTAGAGCTGAACAATGGCTTTTCGGGCTTCTTCATAGTAGTCGGAGAAGACATATCTGCAGAGAAAGAGAGGAAAGTCTAAGCTTTATGACATTCTCAAGCTACAAGTTTCATGCCAACCTAGTAAGAGATCTCATTTGCCAATGTCTTGTGATTTTTGTATGTCTGGCTCTTTTACAAAATACATTCTGAGTCAAAGACCCAGCTACGTTGGAGTTTTAAAATATCTGTCAGAAACAATCTCCACTGAAGCTAACACAAAGCTTCATTAAAAGTATCATCAGAATTATTCCAACTACTAAATGATTCTTGAACTTAGCATCCCCTGGTCCTTTGGTTCATATCTAGGTCTTTTCTAACCTCAGCATTTCATTTATAAGTGTATTCAGTTCAGGGGTTTGTCTTTTGATTGACTGACTATGTAGGGAAGAAAATAGAAGAAAACCTGGTGCAAAAGTGAAAAATAACCTTTGCGTATGCTGATAAGTGTATCAGTAATTTAAAATTTTTTATGAAAAACTAAATCAACCCTGAATATTCACTGGAAGGACTGATGCTGAAGCTCTGATTCTTTGGCCACCTGATGGGAAGAACGGAGGGTAGGAGGAGAAGGGGGCGACAGAAGATGAGATGGTCAGATGTCATCACAATGGACAAGAGTTTGAGCAAATTCAGGTAAGTAGTGAAGGACAGGGAGCCTGGAGTGCCGCAGTTCAGGAGGTTGCAAAGAGTTGAACATGACTTGGCAACTAAAGAACAATAACATTTTATTTGTTTAGCAAAAAAGACATTCCCTAATTTTCTCATTCTGGAGATATTTACAGAGTTCTTACATGTGCTAGCTGAAGGGAGGATGTTACAAAAAATTAAAAAGCAATGGCTGCTGTAGGGATATTTACTCTTAGTGAAGAGAAAAATGATAAGAAGAAAATGCTTGCCAACATCAAGAAGGAGGAAGTACGCTGACAGCAGAGGTTCTGTGGTGTCGGATGCTACTTCTCCAGCCTCACTATACAGAGGCATTGATCACCTCAGCTTCCTCAGGTTAAGGAAGTGGTGCCGTGTTTAAAACATGGATGGGGGCGACATTTCCAGAAGAGGAAATGTTCTGAAGATGGGAGGCATAAAATATGTAAGTAGTACATGTAGTCTGTACTTCAACAAGTACAAAGATGAGGGAGAAAGTGGACAGCTGGCAGGACCTGCACAGTGAGTGGTCACGGACTTCATGTGTAAATGTCTAAACATTTACTCTGATAAGAAAACACTACTGATAAGCAAAATAGGATCGCATTTGCTGTGTAGAGCAATCCCCCCTAGAAACTCCAGGGAAGATGAATTAGTCAAAATAAAAGACAGCCATCCTGGATACTACTTGAGAGGGTTAATTAATATAGTCATTCCATAGATATTTACTGAAGGTCTAATATAGGCCAACACTGTGCTAGTTGCTGGGGACATGATGTGACCTAGACTTGGCTTCAGCCTCTGTAAAACTTGATACCTCAAGAGGGAATATAGACAAGTTAAGAAGGAATCATAAAACAATGTAAAAAGTGCTGTGACAGAAGTCAGGGCTTTATTCATTCATTCATCCCACAAACATTTTATACTGCCAAAATATTGAGACTTGGAAGAACAGTACAGATAGAGCTAATGTAATAATAGATACTTCAACAGAACTGACCCAATTTAATGAATAACTAGTTTAGAAGGTCATTGTCTTGGGTGACTGTGAGGTTGTACCATGCAGCTAGTTCGAATGGGGGATTCAGGAGGAAACCCCAGTTGGCAAGGATATGTACCCCTTTTCTCAACATCTTAAGTAATGTTGATTTTTATAGAGGTTTATAAATGTAGAGTGAAATATTCCAAACATCATATGAGCTATTAAGTTTAGATTTCCATTATCAAAAACTTTAAATATATACCAGGTAGACAGAATAGTAATTCTCTGGCCCTCATCGCCCAACTTCTTTGACTATTCAATTATTTCATTTTTATCCCATCTATACTCGCTCCCCCTGTCTTACTTTGAAGCAAATCTCAGGCATCATATAATTCCACCTATAAATATTTCAGTTTGTATCTCTAAAAAAAGAGAAAATTTTATTTAAAAAAAACCCAAGACTTTATCACACATAAAATATATTTACAAGTTGCATTTTTAATTAGTAACTTTTTGACATGAGAAAAAAATTCATGGTGCTACTGATACAAGAAACTAGTTATCATAGTTTCACCATTTAAAAAATTACCTAAATTCTGGGAAAGGCATCTGATAAAATTAAATAGATGCTTTCAGTTCACTGGCATGTAAAGAATAGATATGCTACTGTAGCCATAGCAGACATCACAGTCTATGAAAAAATGACAGGAGTATTTGTAGCCTTAAGCTACAATTTGTGACTAACTGGTTGTCACTAATCTATGAGAACTTTGATGAGTCAGTGTACCATTTCCTTACACTATCTCTCTCAAAAAGGAAAGACACATTTTACTAATGAAACCACAAAATTAATACTGTTACCAAAAAGAGAGAAATTTCAAAACTATTTAAAAAATAGACAAAGGAAGTTCATTTCAGCTAAGTTACCTTGAAAAATGCCAAAAATAATAGTTGATTTCACTTAAGAGCTATGTGATTTTGAAAGGCAACACCACAAATATACGTTTTGGCCTGCTGTAAGTTTAATCACAAACATACAGATTGTTAGAGGTGGAAAGAACTGCTTTTTCCATCCCTCACTTGATAGGTGATGTAATAAGTTTCCATTCCAAATTTTTAATTTAAAATTAACTCTTAGAAAAAGAAACGTAAGTTTCTGTTGACGGTTTACATTGTGCTTCAATATAAATTTTGAATAAAATTAACCTGAATAAATGAGTTTCTAAAGACTCCATACTACAAGCAATAAACCATGTACTGTACATCATTTAAAAGCAGTTAAATATGACCATAGTTTGGGAAGCAGAATAGAGTGTCATTCTGGTTATGTCATTTCCGGAGAAGATCAACCAAGGCTACGGCAACTACTATAACTATTTCGGGATTTTCATTAAACCCATGTGAATTTATGTGAGCCTTTTTTCATAAAGGGCCCATAAATCAGAGGTGTTTGTACAGAGAAGTTCAACAATATAGGTGATTATGTAATTTTTGAGAAATGAAGCCTTTGCAATTTTTTAGTCAAAATGATACACTTGCTTTACTGGGTAATTATTATAGATCCATTTATTTTACTAGTTTTCTTTAGGCATATACTGAATAATGATACCTTCATGTTCAAAACACACAGAGGAATTATAGAGGCCAGCACTACAGAAATAATAAAATTCACTCTTCAAATTGTAAAAGGGACCACAAACTGCCATCTTTTTTAAACTACAAAATTACCTTAAGGAAAAATAAGAATGTGAAGGTCCACTGTCTCTACTGAAACAATTTTTTTTTTTTAGAAACAGATAAAGACTGGTAGTATTAAAAAATAGCCTTAACTGCCTTTGTTTTGCCACTATGAGATCAATTGGGCTCATTAATCATCTCACACGCTAGTAAAGTAATGCTCAAAATTCTCCAAGCCAGGCTTCAGCAATACATGAACCGTGAACTTCCAGATGTTCAAGCTGGTTTTAGAAAAGGCAGAGGAACCAGAGATGAAATTGCCAACATTCGCTGGATCATGGAAAAAGCAAGAGTTTCAGAAAAACATCTATTTCAGCTTTATTGACTATGCCAAAGCCTTTGACTGTGTGGATCACAGTAAACTGTGGAAAATTCTGAAAGAGATGGGAATACCAGACCACCTGACCTGCTTCTTGAGAAACCTATATGCAGATCAGGAAACAACAGTTAGAACTGGACATGGAACAACAGACTGGTTCCAAATAGGAAAAGGAGTACGCCAAGGCTGGATATTGTCACCCTGCTTATTTAACTTATATGCAGAGTACATCATGAGAAACGCTGGGCTGGAAGAAGCACAAGCTGGAATCAAGATTGCCGGGAGGAATATCAATAACTTCAGACATGCAGATGACACCACCCTTATAGCAGAAAGTGAAGAGGAACTAAAAAGCCTCTTGATGAAAGTGAAAGAGGAGAGTGAAAAAGTTGGCTTAAAGCTCAACATTCAGAAAACGAAGATCATGGCATCTGGTCATGGCATCATCACTTCATGGGAAATAAATGGGGAAACAGTGGAAACAGTGTCAGACTTTATTTTTTTGGGCTCCAAAGTCACTGCATATGGTGACTGCAGCCATGAAATTAAAAGATGCTTACTCCTTGGAAGGAAAGTTATGACCAACCTAGACAGCCTATGAAAAAGCAAAGACATTACTTTGCCAACAAAGGTCCGTCTAGTCAAGGCTATGGTTTTTCCAGGGGTCATGTATGGATGTGAGAGTTGGACTGTGAAGAAAGCTGAGCACCGAAGAATTGATGCTTTTGAACTCTGGTGTTAGAGAAGACTCTTGAGGGTCCCTTGGACTGAAAGGAGATCCAACCAGTCCATCCTAAAGGAGACCAGTCCTGGGTGTTCATTGGAAGGATTGATGAAACTCCAGTACTTTAGCCACCTCATGCGAAGAGTTGACTCATTGGAAAACACTCTGATGCTGGGAAGGACTGGGGACAGGAGGAGCAGGGGACGACAGAGGATGAGATGGCTGGATGGCATCACCGACTTGATGGACATGAGTTTGAGTGAACTCCGGGAGTTGGTGATGGACAGCGAGGCCTGGCGTGCTGCAATTTATGGGGTCGCAAAGAGTCGGACACAACTGAGCAACTTAACTGAACTGAACTGAGTCAATAAAAATATATTGGTGTACAGCATGTAGAATGCACTATACTTAAGGTGACATAAAATGAGCCCCCCTATTTCACAAAGGAGAAAAAAACCTCTCTGGCCTGAAGAGAGAATAAAAATAAAGGTCAATTATCTGGGAGAAGTAGAGTCACTAGCTATTACATTTTAAGCATGAATCAAACTCAGATTATTTTAATTTTATTTTAATGTCTGCAGTCCGACAGACTTCATGCCAAACTGAAAAATGATATCATTTCCATGTTTAGTGCTCTCATATTCTACAGAAAAAAAAATGTTTGAGGAATAGATACATAGGAAAGATGTTCTTAAGTGACCTTTCTGTGGAGAAAAACAAATGTCAAGCTTTTCACAATCTAATGTCCCTCAAGCAGGAAGAATCATACATAAAAAGATTATGTTGAAAATAAACTGAATAATAATAAAACTGAATAATATGTAAATATGTAATAAGTTGAATGACAATACATACATATTAATGTATATGTTGAATAATACATGAAATAAAGAAGTTGAAGAGAGAGCAAGATGATAAAAAAAGTTTATCTGGTTTTTCTTCTGGTGAGAAGGAGGCCGGAGCTGCTGGTAGCAGATGCGAGGGAAGCAAAAGACTATGAAGGCTTGAAACCAGACAAAGAAATTTAAATGTGATCTGGAAAGCAGCAATATAGAAATGAATTGATTTCAGAAGGGAAAAGTTTCCAAAACTCTTATTTTTTTCTCTTCCACAACTTGGCCATTTGATTGGTATTGGGTTAAACAAGAATTTCCTTTCTATACTCATTCTTAAATATTCCTCATTGTGGTTCTTCATAAAAAGAGTAGTTGGAATCATCTTCTTCAAATGGTATCTTCTTCATTTTAAGATCTAGCATGGTACCACATTTTTACATAAATATTTCCTTATCATTCTATTAAAGTTTAGCTAGGCTACTTTGTTTATGGTGTCTTGGAAGTGAAAAAGGCCACGGGGGATGTATTTCTAACTCAGCGGCTTTCCTAGCATATGATAGTCCCTTAGGCTAGGAAATTAGGTCATTCTGTCTTTTTATGCCATTTACAGAACAATATTTTATCCACTGAACTAACTTATTTTCAAGTAATCCCTCCTAAAGAACTTTGGACGTCTAGATTTCCTAATGATCTTTTGATTGTTTCTTATATTACTTAATCATTATTTCACTATTATTTTGTTATTGTTATTATATTATTATTTTGTACTTGTTACATCCATAGCATGCATCTGTATGCATCTCTGTGTATGTATACACACACACACACACACGCGTACATTTTGTAAAAAGTTGACTAATGTCTTACTACCTATAGAAGATGATTTTATCAAGGGCACAAAAAACGTGGAGGATAGATCATGCTACTCACAAAAAGAATTTTTTAAATCTAGAATTAAAAGAAGGAAGAAGAGGTAGAGCAGACATTGTGTCTAGGCAGTTTATTTTAGAATCTTTTGCATGTGAAAGAAGCTATCTGGTCGAACGATAACCAGTAGCGTTGGATGAGTGAAATAACCACAGTCGGTCTTAAAATGTATCATGAGTGGATAGACACCACCAGATGAGAAAGAACTGAATGTAAAGTGAACAGAAAGAACCAAATCAGTCACTGAGCTTCTAAGAAGTGTAAGAAAAGTGCAAGGCATAAAGTTCAAGATGTTAAACAAGACCACTTGTTCCTTTTGCTGGTGACACAGTTCAGCACAGGAGACAGACATCAACTATAGAAATCTACTAGATAATTCCAAGTGTGATAATACTGGGCTATAGAAAGGATTCTTCTAAATGGCAAAAAGCTAGGAGTCTGTTGCTTTTTAAAGGAGGTTCACATTGACAGTGTTCACCTTCAGTGTCCACACCCACGTTTACATTTATAACTGGACAATTAGCTATGGCTTTAGAAACCAATTGTGTAGTTAAATACATAATAAAAGGTCACCATGTAAGAAAAGGTTCACGAGGAATACTTCTGTAAGTTGGTTCATTTAGACTTAAGCATACCTTTAAATAAATATTTTGCAAAAGCATGTTTTCACATAAATTTTACTAGCCATACTATAATATTGTTGGCACTCTGACATACATACATCCTAAACCCTGATGTGTCATTCATTTCACAGTATCACTTCAAAGAGATAAAGGTATAAGCCAATAAAGTGGCTAGATCAACTCATCTCACAAGGTAATTTCATCTACAAAGGAAGAGCGTTGCTGTGAACCACAGCGTATGCACGTGACTCGTCGGCAGCTTGCACACATGGCGCCCCAGATGTAGATCTGTTCAAGTCAGCCCAAGGCAACAATTTTGATCAATTCTAATGTGATAAAATGCTGCAGGGAAAGTGTGCAGAAACGTGTTTACGTCAGCCCTTAATTAAACTGTTGTTCACTTCCAAAGAACCTTAGGAAACACTAATGAGACATGAGTTTTGGCAATTTCTTCATCAAAGCAAAGACCCCTTCCTCAGTCTGTAGCAGCCTGTCATCCAAGTCGCTCCCGGGATAAATGTCACTTGACACTCCAATCAGTTAGCCACCTGTTAGCAGAACTTCACCGAAGTCAACTAGTGATCTAGGGCAAGCTCAAACAGCCACCTTAACACGCGCCTGTCTGGGACACCTGCTCCTTCTTCACATACAGGAGAGCAATATGTTATCTTTTCCCATATGCTTCAGTAGGTGAATGTTACAAATCTAATTTCTATCACTTACAAGAAACCGTATCATTTTCTTTTTTTAAAAAAAATCCTATTCTTCTTCTCTGTATGACACGGTTTACAGGTTTACAACTATTTGAAGTCAATTATGTAAGATCACACACGAATTCTTGAGTGCCTATGAAGCTGTTCTTTTCAAGCATAGCATAACACTAAATTAAAATATATTAACTGTGCCATTCCTATGATTTACAAAAACATATTTCATTTAGTTAACAAAGAAGTACATTGCCTCAAAATCTTTTAAAATTCCAATCCTTTTATATCTTAGTAAGTTGTCTTTCTCATGTATCTGCTACACTTGTAAACAAGTCTAAAAGAATCCTCTAGATACAAATCACCTTTTGCTAACATCTGTTATTTTCCAGTATTTAATATTAAGGTATATTTTATTACTAGGTGCTTAAATAGCTATAATCATTGTTTAAAATGTCTCTATTTTACACATTATCAAGCTTCTGAGCAGATGTTACAGGATTCCTTTTTTTTTTTTTTTTCTTTTGCAGAGGAAAGCTCAAGGTGCAATGAAACTTTGCCCCTTTGGAATAAGCATGACACAGATCAAAGAAGAAAAGTGCATTTGTGGGAAAACTTAGCTTAGGGAGTCCAGCGACTGGGATTTGATAAAATTGTATTATCTTGACAAGTCTTCCTAACTTAATACCTATCATAGTTTCCCAGGTTCCTTTATTTTTTTTTACAGGTTTTAGGCTTTCTAGAGTTTTAAGAAGCTTTAAAAATTTACACAAACTCTAGATATAGAAAATCTCTTCAGAGACCAAACTCCTTGTTGGAAGAAGGCAGAGGTGGTCAACACGTCCAACACTGAGGGTCTGTCTAACAACACAAAACGGAGTGAAATATGAATGTGAGCTAAACTGGGAAATTCCTGCTTCCCATTAAAATGGTGGGGTGAAAGCTGGGTGACAACGTGAAAAAGAAATGACCCATCTGTATAAAATAATAACGCTATTTATAATACATGAGATAATAAATGAGAGGCCACTAAATCTGGTGTGTGGGACGAGTTCAGGAGCTAGAAATCTGATACTTTTACTTCAGGCCATAAATCTAGAGTCAGTCCCAAGACAAGGAAACAGCCTGGGCCCTGTGCCCAGAGGACGGGGAGAAGGTAGGAAAGATGACTCTGCCAACTAAGCTCTAAAAGAGACCAGGGTTTCTCTTTCTCCATTTCTGCCTGGGGGTAAATCATGGGGAAGAGAGGAAAGCTTAGAGGAGAGGTTACTTATAACTGAAAAAGCGTTATGTAAAACACTGAAACTACCAAGCCCAGAGCTCTGATGTATTTATTTCTATTATTTCCCTGGGGGAAGCATACTGACCCTTATTTTCCTGTTTTACCTGTAGATCATGTAAAGATGTGGGGAAGTACCCAGAGGGAGCGTGTCTGGAGGACAAGGAGAGAGAATACTTAGGTGTCTTTACTTGAAGGTTGTGCACATTCCACTAGGTACCCTCTACATTTCCCTGTTTCCTCCACAAAGAAATGGGGTGGGGGCTCTCCTGGGTCCCAGGAAGCAAAGATATAATTGGATGCCCAATGGCTTAAAAGGAAGATAAATGAGAAAAAAAAAAGAGGTGCATGACTAGACTCATAAGGCATTGATTCACTGTTCTTTAAATACATGTCAGAGGACATGTTTCAAAATTGCTCATAGAGCCCTGTGCTCTGTCTAAATAGTATGGATATGACAGTGGAGTTAAACAAACCACTCAGGCACTGCTAGTGAGAATGTAAATTGATAAGATCTTTCCAGACTCTGTGCCAGTATTTATCAAAAGCCTTAGAAATGGACATAATATTTAACTCAGGAATTCTACAGTAAGAGTACATTTCATTGAGCATCTATCTATTAATTTGGTGACTTAACGCCAGGGAGTGTACTAGGTACAGGGCCACTAAAGTGAGCCAGACAGGAACAAAATGATGAGACTTAAGTACAAAGATTTGTATGCAATGATTTTTACTGTATCTTTATTAATTATATAGAAAGTTGGAAACTCTCTAAATATTCATGAGCAAAATAGACCTTTAAAACTGAATAGTATAGCCAAAGGGTAACATACACTGTGGTCATACACTGTGTCATGCAGTGGAAACTGAATGACATGGCGTGAGTGCATGCTCAGTCGCTTCAGTCATGTTTGACTTTTTGTGACCCTACGGACTGTAGCCCTCCAGGATCCTGAGTCCATGGGATTCTCCAGGCAAGAATACTGGAGTGGGTTGCCATGCCCTCCTCCAGGGATCAATCCCAACCCGGATTGAACCAAGGTCTCCTGAGTCTCCTGCATTGCGACTGGATTCTTTACTGCTGAGCCACTGGGGAAGCCTGAATGACATGGTAACAAGCTATTATATTATAAATAAAAGACCAAAAAAAAGAAAACAATTTATAAAACAGCATATACAAGCCTGCTGCTGCTGCTGCTGCTAAGTCGCTTCAGTCGTGTCTGACTCTGTGCGACCCCAGAGACAGCAGCCCACCAGGCTCCCCCCTCCCTGGGATTCTCCAGGCAAGAACACTGGAGTGGGTTGCCGTTTCCTTCTCCAAATATACAAGCCTAATTTAGTGCAAAAAATTTACTTGAAATAGAATATATAGGTTATCCATAAAAAATATATATATAGAAAATAGACTGGCATATGTCCAAATATTAACATGAGTTATCTATACATGATAGAAGTATAGGTGATTTTTATTTTCTTGTTTATAATTGACAGTTTGTTTTTCAAATCTTCCACAAATAATTTTTACTTTTATAATAAAAATGGTAAAATACATATTTGGAGAAAAATACTGCCTGTAGCTCCATAGAATATTTTAAATAGTTCTCAAGGATGGGTGGACAATATCGGATATTGATAGTGTGCCAAACACTACACTGTAAGAAGGAAATGCCTCATTGGTCTTAGGTATTAGATGTTGCAAAAATGCAAAATGAAATGCTTCAATATAACATTTGTAATCTACTTGACTAAAGGTGAAATAATGAATTTTGAGAATGCAAGTGAAAAGAAATATCTGAATATCTGTTTCTAAGGACTCTTCTAAATGTAAAATTTTGTGATTCGGTGGCAAATATGAATAAGTCCTTCCCACACAATCCAAGTTAACAAAAGCTCTGAATGTTATGACAAAACCTAGGGACTTAATCTCCCTACAGTGGTTTGATGATGATGCCAGATGATTCAAAAAACAATTAGCTGCCATGTTAATTATCTCCATATATATATATATATATATATATATATATATATATTTGCCACACTCTAAAATAACTTTGGAAAATCAGCAAGCTACAGTAAGAGGAGATAAGATATCACCTTCAATTAGATTTGTCAATCTTTTTTTTTTTTAAGAAATAAGCTCTTTTTCAAAGGAGAAAACAGAAAATATGGTAATCTTCATGTTAAATATATGAAAATTCTTACTTTATATTTGAGTTATATAATCTTAACTACACTTGAGTATAATACTGTATCCTTGAGCAGTCTGAAAACTTTTGTGATAATTTAAGTCTCTCTATATAGTATATTCCAACCCAAGCCTGTAAGCAGCATGTTTCTACAAGTCTCTGTTTATCACAACTCTATTAAAAAAAAAAAAGTCTCCAAGCTTCACCAACACCCAATGCCAAGTTAAAGCTCAAACCCCTCTGAAGCTCACAAACACCTTCCTGATACATAAAGAAAAAAAAGTCTTGAATAATGAGGAACAATGCTAAAAGAGTGAATACTGAATAAGTGAAAACTTCATTTTTAAAAGTACTTCAAAATACTTTTGTCCATTAAGCAATTTCATTTTAACAGACAGACAAGGATAAAGTGTCTTGAGTAATGCCAGAAAATCTAATTTTCAAGGAGGAAAAACACCAAACAATTATGCAAGATTTGGAGTATATTTTAGATGCTTATTAAATATTGGCATAGGTAAATAGCTGTTATTCGCCATGCCTCTGGGGAGAACTGCTTGGCTATAGAGGCTTATTAGTGTTAAGCATCTGAGAGCCATGGACTATAAAATAAAATCAATACCGTAACCTTAACTGTAAAAGTCAGAGAGATACTGGAAGAGTTCTAATTTAACAAGATTACAGATGACTTTTTAGAGAACATTTGGGGAAAAGCCATGCATTTAGAAACATTTATGCTGTAAGACATCTCAAGGTTGAGGTTGTTACTGATGGTGTTATTATACACACTGGTAATAGTTAGGGTTGATTTTACTGATGTGTTACTTTAGTGGATTTACAGGAAAGTCCTAGAAATGATTTGGAACTTATTTCAAATAAAATCATTAACCTGAGGTAGTAAACTAATTGCTTAGGAACAATTGTGATTTGATGTGGTTTAGTATAGCAGACAAAAAAATATCATGAAAATTATAAAGTCGTCACTTTGGCAGTTCAATGTAAATATGATTACTGTGCAAAATATTCCATTTCTCTTAATGGAAAAGTAGTCAAAACTGTTATAAATTGTAGTGTTTAAGTTCAATCTAAATCTATATTTTTCCTTTAACAAATGTAAATGAAGAAAAAAAGAACATCCTGTCAATGAAATTACTATGATGGCAAATTTATTATCCTAATGGTTTTAGAAAGCACGTGAAATTGATCAGTAACAAAACCTCTATTTAGTAATGGACCAATTACATTTGTGAGATAATGTCAATGAAACAGAATATTGTCACAGGATAATGGTCTCCTATTGCTACATCCCTAGTCATTTAGAGAAAATAAATGTTGCCGTCTGGCTGAGTCATTTATTTTCAAAGTAGGAGACACTGATCCCATAACAAGGTTCTGTTATAATAGCTCAGTCTCTCTCCATCATTTGTTGTACCAGAATGGTGCAGGACAAGGCATGTATTTGTAAGAACTGCACATTCCTCAGGTATAAGGCAAAACATATGATGCCTCCAAGCACCTACAGAGCCAATTATCATGTTATTCAATAAGAGTATTTAAAACAAACATCTAAAAAATAATTTAGGAAATTGAAAACCTTCAGAGTTTTCAAAAAGATTCAGGATAATGAAAGCTTAAAGACTCAAATATTAAAGATCTATAAAATGTCTGACTTCAATTAACTTAAAATCCAGAACATTAGAACACAGTGATACCTTAGTATCCAACTTTGCCGTCTCACAGATGAAAAAACTCAGTTTACTGACATTCAGTGATTTGTCTAAGGCCATACCACTGTTTACAATTTCCTGGTCAATTAAATGTAATTCTTAAATTTTGATACACCTAGCTCATTTCAAACTGAATGCATATCACACACCTCTACTAAAGACATTCTAGACTTTAGTATTATTTATTAACAACATCTTATTATCAGAAGGAAAAGAGACGCTTAAGCTGAGTTCAGCCCAAGGACTGTATTCATGAATCCCTGAAGTTTGTACATTCTTCCGTCATTATGGCTGTTTTGTAATGAAATTTCGTTTGTGTAAGGAAAAGAAAAACTGTCACATAGGTTTGGTAAACAATCTGCAAACCCATGAACATTCCTGACTGACTTCTTTGGAAGGCAGTATATATAGTAATAATGAGTATGCATTCAGTAACTGAAGAGACAAGGGCTCCGTTCTACCTCTGCTATTTATGATCTGTGTTTCTATGTCAGATTTCTTAACCACTGTACTAATGGGCTTAACAAGCTGTGGAAAAAAAATGTTTGTTTCTAAAGAGGGTTGAAAAGAAAAATATATCTAAAGCCTTAGCTCAATCCTAAAGGGAGTAAATGCTCAATAAATGGTAGTCACAAATGGCAGAAGGGTCTGGTTTTCCTCATTTATATGTGTTTTTTGAACAGAAAAATTAAATTTACGTGGTTTCTTCAATAAATAAATGATATATAAAAGGGAATAAATAGTTAATAGAACAATTATAGGCTAAAGACTGTTTGAAAATACAAGTATGGTACATGGACTGTTTTGGATCGTCATTTAAACAAACAGCCTATAACATATTTTGGGGAATTCACACATGAGTAATACAGTACATATTAAGGAATTATTTTTGTATTTGTTAAGTTAATAATGATATGGGGGTTGTATTAAAAACAAAATTAATTGTCTATTAGAAACTTAAGTATTCACAAGTAAAATGACACAAAGTCTGGGATTGACTTTAAGATACTAAAAAAAAAAAAAACCTGGGCGATACTAAATGAAACAAGATGGGCAAAATATTGATGACAGTTAAAGCTGAAAATGGTACATGGAAGCTCACTTTAAGATTCTTTCTGCTTTTGACATTCTCTATAACAAAACGTTTTTTTTTTTAACTTTAAATAGCATGCTTAAATATTCAAGCCAGCTCTCCTCCACATTTATCCATTGAAAGCACTCATATCTCCTTTTTTTTTCCCTAGTTCAGAAACTTTATCATGGCACAAAGTGTAAGGGTAAGAGGTTTTTTAAAAAAGAAGATATAAATTTTACCACCTCAAAATTGTTTTGACAATTCTTCTAGAACCTAAAAATTCATAAATTCACCTCTACTTTTATTCTAGTTCTATAAGGTTTAACAGAACCTTCCATGAAGCTCCCTATGAGAACTGTCCAACTGCCAACACATGTTAAGCAGTGTTCAGATTCTCCTAGTCCATTTCTCCCTACATAGGTTAAGTTATATTGATTCCTTGGTGGGTGGCAGGATAACAGAAAAATTAAAAAAAAAAAATAGCCTTTGAAAAAGAAGACTAAGGCTCTGGTCTTAATATGTAGACACTCCAGAAGAGACAGCCTCTCATACTTAAATGGAGTGTGTGTGCTCAGTGACTACCGCTGCTGCTGCATCACTTCAGTCGTGTCCGACTCTGTGCGACCCCAGAGACGGCAGCCCACCAGGCTTCTCTGTCCCTGGGACTCTCCAGGCAAGAACACTGGAGTGGGTTGCCATTTCCTTCTCCAATGCATGAGCTGTGTCTGATTCTTTGTGACCCCAGTAGCCCACCAGGCTCCTCTGTCCATGGGATTTCCCAGGCAAGAATACTGGTGTGGGTTACCATTTCCCTCTCTAAGGAATCCTCCTGATCCAGGGATCAAACCCGTGTCTCCTGCATTGGCAGGCAGATTCTTTACCACTGAGCCACCCAGGAAGCCTGGGTTGCTTACCTGTAAATAAGGAGTTTCAAAGTAAAGAAGCATCCTGCAATGTGGGAGATCTGGGTTCGATCCATGGGTCTGGAAGATCCCCAGGAGAAGGGAAAGCCTACCCACTCCAGTATTCTGGTCTGGAGAATTCCATAGACTATTTAGGAGAAAAGGAAAGATATACCCATTTGGATGCAGAGTTTCTAAGAATAGCAAGGAGAGACAAGAAAGCTTTCCTCAGTAATCAATGCAAAGAAATAGAGAAAAACAATAGAATTGGAAAGACTAGAGATCTCTTCAAGAAAATCAGAGATACCAAGGGAACATTTCATACAAAGATGGGCTCAATAAAGGACAGAAATGATATGGACCTAATGGAAGTAGAAAATATTAAGAAGAGGTGGCAAGAATACACAGAAGAACTGTACAAAAAAGATCTTAATGACCCGGATAACCACAATGGTGTGATCACTCACCTAGAGTCAGACATCTTGGAATGCAAAGTCAAGTGGGCCTTAGGAAGCATCACTATGAACAAAGCTAGTGGAAGTGATGGAATTCCAGTTGAGCTATTTCAAATCCTAAAAGATGATGCTGTGAAACTGCTACACTCAATATGCCAGCAAATTTGGAAAACTGAGCAGTGGCCACAGGACTGGAAAAGGTCAGTTTTCATTCCAATCCCAAAGAAAGGCAATGCCAAAGAATGAGCCAACTACTGCCCAATTGCACTCATCTCACACGCTAGCAAAGAAATGCTCAAAATTCTCCAAGCCAGGCTTCAACAATACATGAACTGTGAACTTCCAGATGTTCAAGCAGGATTTACAAAAGGCAGAGGAATCAGAGATCAAATTGCCAACATCCATTGAATCATCGAAAAAGCAAGAGAGTTCCAGAAAAATATCTACTTCTGTTTATTGACTATGCCAAAGCCTCTGACTGTAGATCACAACAAACTGTGGAAAATTCTGAAAGAGATGGGAATACTGGACCACCTGACTTGCCTCCTGAGAAATCTGTATGCAGGTCAGGAAGCAACAGTTAGAACTGGACATGGAACAACAGACTGGTTCCAAATCGGGAAAGGAGTACGTCAAGCCTGTATATTGTCACCCTGCTTATTTAACTTATGTGCAGAGTACATCATGAGAAATGCTGGGCTTGCTGAAGCACAAGCTGGAATCAAGATTGCCAGGAGAAATATCAATAACCTCAGATATGCAGATGACACCACCCTTACGGTAGAAAGTGAAGAAGAACTAAAAAACTTCTTGATGAAAGTGAAAGAGGAGAGTGAAAACGGTGGATTAAAGCTCAACATTCAGAAAAGGAAGATCATGGCATCTGGTCCCATCACTTCATGGCAAATAGGTAGGCAAACAATATAAACAGTGTCAGACTTTATTTTTGGGGCTCTAAAATCACTGCAGATGGTGACTGAAGCCATGAAATTAAAAGACGCTTGCTCCTGGGAAGAAAATTATGACCAACCTAGACAGCATATTAAAAAGCAGTGACATTACTTTGCCAACAAAGGTCCATCTAGTCAAAGCTATGGTTTTTCCAGTAGCCACGTATGGATGTGAGAGTTGGACTATAAAGAAAGCTGAGCAGCAAAGAATTGGTGCTTTTGAACTGTGGTGCTGTAGAAGACTCTTGAGAGTCTCTTGGACTAAAGGAGATCAAACCAGTCAATCCTAAAGGAAATGAGTCCTGAATGCTCACTGGAAGGATTGATGCTGAAGCTGAAACTCCAATACTTTGGCCATCTGATGCAAAGTACTGACTCATTTGAAAAGACCCTGATGCTGGGATTGAAGGCAGGAGGAGAAGGGGACGACAGAAGATGAGATGGTTGGATGGCATCACTGACCCAATGGATATGAGTTTGAGTAAGCTCCGGGAGTTGATGATGGACAGGGAGGCCTGGAGTGCTGCAGTCCATTGGGTCGCAAATAGGTGGACACAACTGAGTGACTGAACTGAACTGAACTGATACAGTCTACGGAGTCACAAAGAGTTTGGACAGGACTGAGTGACTTTCACTAAGGCTTCTAATAATCCGTGTTCTTATGTCTGAAAAATCAACTTCCTACTGTATATG
Source organism: Bubalus kerabau (assembly GCF_029407905.1). Classification (NCBI taxonomy): domain Eukaryota; kingdom Metazoa; phylum Chordata; class Mammalia; order Artiodactyla; family Bovidae; genus Bubalus; species Bubalus kerabau. The sequence goes on along the minus strand of NC_073627.1, from coordinate 95,557,405 downwards.
ATATTGGTATCATAATAACAATAGAAATGGGGTTTCCAAGCTACTTCAAATTAACTTAAATAGGAAATCAGTGCATAATGGATTTGAAATAAAACCTTTTTCCATTTCAAGAAACTCTTCAGGGCATCTATGATAATGAAGCACACTGTACCTCATGGGTTTTCCACATCCCTAATTTAGGCTGTGTTCCCCCAATCTAGAGGCGCAGCATCACACACAGCAAGTTATTTTTTTCAAACCAATTATCCATGGTGGCTTTTCTGCAAAATGCTGTATTTTCAAATTATTAAGGCTCCAGAGAACAGAAGTTGAGTATCACTTCCCACTTATAAGTAGCATTGTCTCTTCTAACATGTACACAGGTTGTGCTCCATCCAAAACACGTGAAAAGAGCACACACATCTGTTAAGTAGTAGTCAGTATAAGGATTCTGATGAAAGCCTCACCAACAACATACTGTTTTCCTTTCTGTTTGAAAGATATTCATAATGCAATTTTTCTTTTTTTTTTTTACTTTAGTTCTCTAAAGAGGATCTTTATTATCAGTATATTAATCAATTGTGCAATTATATGACTTAATTTATAATTAGATTTCTTTTTTATTTTATTTTATTTTTAAACTTTACAATATTGTATTGGTTTTGTGGTTGAAGAAGATGACAAAGACTGTGATGAAGGCTGCACCAGGCTTTGCCCTCTAATAACATGATGATATAAGGAGATTCACTGCAAGTTCTGTAAGAACTGTAAGTTCTTGATTTTTGGTATTTTTTTTTAATAATAAGCTGAACAACAACAACAACAAAAAATCTAAAATGATGAAAAGCACTATTCAAGAAACTAACTTGTCAATAGCGGTAAAAGCAGTCACGCAGTTTAAGACTAGGAAATTCAAAACAGAGACCAAGCAAGAAAAAAATATTCTAGAATCTAGGAAGACAGTGTAGTAGCAGCTGTACATCCCTTTGTTACTGCCCCAGTTTTCTTTTTTCTTCCTTTATATATAAAAGAATACAAAGCTAAAACATAAATATTATATAATATAAATGCTGCTGCTGCTAAGTCGCTTCAGTCGTGTCTGACTCTGTGTGACAGCCCATCAGGCTCCCCCGTCCCTGGGATTCTCCAGGCAAGAACACTGAAGTGGGTTGCCATTTCCTTCTCCAATACTTGAAAGGGAAAAGGGAAAGTGAAGTTGCTCAGTTGTGTCCGACTCTTAGCGACCCCATGGACTGCAGCCTACCGGGCTCCTCTGTCCATGGGATTTTTCCAGGCAAGAGTACTGGAGTGGGTTGCCATTGCCTTCTCTGAATATAGATGCTAGCAAATTTAATTTCTGCACTATTTATCAGAAGAAAATTAAGCAAATTATAAAGTTTCCTACAAAATGTTTAACACTATTAAGCACTGTTCAGTTTTAAAATGTTCTATATTCTACAAAACTAAAAATTACAATGATTTTATGAAATGTAACTTTTTTGCATTCTGGAAGACAAAAAATATAACTATGTAATATGCTAAAATAAAAACACTTTTTTCATTAAATTGTTAAAATTACAGGACCGTTTCTCATTGCATGAATTTAGATCTTATAAAGTTTTGCCTAGTTTTTAAAAATGACATGAGGATAATCATTTTCTGGTGAATATATCCTTTATTTTTATCTACCTGGAATAAATCTCAAAGGTTTAGGTTCGTGGTTCAGATAATAAGGAAAGGTGGAACGACACATACTGTCCATAATTTTACTATCTTTGATTCACATAGTTCACTCACTTTTGTTAAGGACTATGTCAAGTGTAGATTTTAGTGCAAAATTGACATGAACAGAATAAGGCAGATGCAGGAAATAATTAACAGTAAATTTTAAACATTTCTGCCAATTATAAACACAAGTATATTTTAAGCGACCAGTAAGTAGTCACTGAATACTAATTAGTGCAGGGTTTTTAGACATGTACTAAAGCCATTACAATTTCAAGTGGTACTCAATATGCCCTTTAGAATACTCCCTTCAAGACGACAGGCAAGTGTGACTAAAGAACCTGTGAAGATGGACAAGAACAACCATGAGGCATTTTATTTTGCAAATCTGAAGAAAGCAATTTTCACCGAACAAAAGGACTGCATTTGGTTTAGGAAATTTATAAAGATAGCACTATCCTGGCCTCATGTTTTCATTACAGTTGACATCTTCTTCCCACAGTGGCTTATTGTGCACATTACAAAATCTTCAGGGTCTCAGAATTAAAGTGACACATTTTTTTTTAAGCACGTGTGAAAATGAATCATTCTTCCTTACTCTTAATATAATATGCCTTTACAGACTTCTCCAATAATTCTAGTCATCTTGACAAAAGAAAATCACCAAGACAATACGATGATTTTACAAAGAGAAAGAATGACAGTTTCCCTTCTACTTTTCAAAAATGTTTTACAATATGATTTGAAATTGGCTTTATTCAACAGGCTGAAAGAGGAAGCAACTCTTACAGAGTGACACTGTCTGTAATAAAGAACACCTACACTTCTGCACAACACATTCATTGCCACACATTCACAATGTTATTGTTATTACCATTAGAATCTTTTCCAGAACAATTTTCTGACGAGGAAAATATGGCTTTGTTTAGAAAAAGCTGACAATGTCAGTAAAACAAGTAATAAAATATAAAGGGTTGAGGGTTTTGCTTTTATTCTTACTTCTGCAAGTCTGATGAAGGCCCTGTTATTTCTGGCCTTCGCTAATGAGACTGGTGTTTCGCCTATCAGTGGTCCACGTAGCCAGCAAACATCTATTTGCCTCTGCTGAGCCCCAAGTGTTGCACAGGGTTCCTAGGCTCTGAATACACAGTAGCCAAAACAGATCAAGTCTCTGTCCTCACAATGCAGACACATTCAGACAATTAATCCCATAAGCAAATACGGAACAACATACTATGAGTACAGTGAGGGAATAATACTAGGTTTCAAACTGAAATTCCTCCATTTAGGCTGGGACATGAAAAATGACCAAGAATTTGCCAGATGAAGAGTCAGAAGAGGAGCGTTCCAGAGGGCATGGCTTATATGAAGGTCTTGGGTGTTACACTTCCAAATCTAAACAAAGCAGTAGGCTCGAGTGCAAGAAGGAAGCAGACAGCCCCCGCTTAGACTGGAGCAGTGGTCAGAGGCCAGAGGACCACAAAGATCTGTGAATCATGTGAGGGAGTCCTGATTCTCTCTGAGGAGAAGCAGGACGTAACTGCAGCAGGGGAGTGATATGACGTTATATTTTAAAAGATGGTTCTGTCTACAGAATAGACTGGGGAGGTAGGGTAGGAGCTCAGAGCCCAAACTCTTCGGCTGATTTTCAAATCCTTCCTTAAAATGACGGCCCATTATTTCCATTCACACAAACAGCAGCCAGCCACAGGGCACACACACAGCCATTTGGAAACTCACTTCCCCACCTCAGTGCTTGCCTATGCTTTTGTCTTCATCCACCCTGCCCCCTGCTTTTTTAGTTAAAATCTCAGCATGCTAAAGGAGACCCACCCGGCTCCACCTGATTCAATGTCAATTCCTCCGTGAAGACTATTTCACCATTCTTTAACTCCTATGGCACTCAGTAGAAAAACATGGAGCAGCAGAAAGGGAATCCTGAATTTTGGCTTTAACTGCTAAGCTTCAGGGCTATTTGGTTTCCTGAGATTACTGGACATGCAACTCCTCAATCCTCAGATATACTTGCCCAGGTTATGGACTGAAAACCACTTTTTTCTTTTTACATTTTTAATTAAATGGAGAATTTTAAAGACAATTTTCAAATACACTTTGTTCTGCTCTACAAGTCATTTTTGCACACATACCAACAAAGATTGTTAGCTAATCTTTGTTTCCATGTTTAATTATCTCCCTCTAACCGTGGCAAAAAGGCATGAGTATACCTGATGAAATATATTTAACCCAGTAGACTTTAAGAAAGAAAAAGAACAAAGTATGAATTTAGAGAGTCAAAGAATACCTATTTCTGATATTTATATTTTTTCCTAGAGCTGCCCTAGAGTTAGGTTATAGTTTCATCTAGAAGAAATAACTGGATTGACTCAGACACCAAGTGTCTAACATCATACTTTTATTTATTGTTCACGTTGCACCTACTTCCAAAAGAAAGCATGGCTTCCTTTAAACGAGAACTTTCAGTAACTGGCACCTGAGAACCGCTTCAAGTTTGGCTCCACCTTAAAATACCCCATATTAAGAGGAACAAACTGATCTGACTGAATTAGAATTTATGCCTGCTATAATCCAACCAACTAATATGGCCAGACCATCATCAGTCACACACATACTGAGATTTCTAAAAGATTATTCTAAAAAAAAAACAAACAAAAGTTCAATTTCAAGAAACAAATATATGGGAATTTTGTAACTTCAATAACATTTTATCAGTACATGACTTTAAAAATAATTGTACTGCAATCATTTCATGAAGAAATATAACCCATATTGATTCAATTATGAAATTTTGACTAAATGAAACTTATGGAAGGAGCTGACATTTTCCTCCACCGTCCCTAGAGGCAACTCCTTGTTACTCACCTTGATCTCTTTCGTGCCATGTTCGACTTCCAGCAGCTGGTGAATTCGGAGAGGGATAAAAGTCTCCTGTAGGACTTGGTTCCATATTTTCATCTATGGATATAGTTTTGGGTCTTTTGCTGTTAAAATATGACAACAGTTAATGGGAACTCTAGGAAGATGCGTAGCACCTGAAAGTTTATAATCTATGAATATCCTTACTGGAGAAATTTCCACAAACACAAGTAATAATATCCCAGAAATAATGGTGAGTATTCAAGACATCAATAGGAGTAGCAAACATTTCCAGTTTTATGTATCATTTATTATAACAGAGTAGAACTGTATTTGTGTAATAAATAGGATGTTTCTGATATTTACCTTTTGAAATATATTTCCAGTAGTAAAATATTGTTTTTGGTAGTTAAAAAGTGAATTGTTAATGTGATATGTGTACTAACTTAAAAACTATTATTAAGATCACACCTAACTCATAATTATTATCAATATTAATAACGTTCATTTGTAGGGCACTTGCCATTAACAATGTAATCCTTTCATATGAATTCACAGATAAGTAAGCTCCATAACCTTTCTAAGCTCAATTTAATTATCTGTAAAATGGAAACAATAAAACATTGCTCAAAGGGGAATTGTAGGGAGGATTAAATGAGTTATTAAATATAAAGCTCATACATTTAGTGGCTGGCACTTATTAAATAGTAATTATTAGTAGTAACCCTATAATTAATAATATTAAAAATTTATAGTACTTCACTGATTATAAACTGTTTCATATATTCTTATTTACCTTTTCCTTAAAAAATAAAGTTGTAGATCCTTTACTCTTAAGGTCAACCATGAAAATCATCATCGCCAAATTCAAACCCAATGGTATACTTCCAAAATAATATATTTTAATAAAGAAAACATGGTTTTATCACAATAACTAAGAAAAATGAATATTTAGCCATGATTAAAAATCTATTCTATGCCACATGCCATATTGCTTAATATATGCCTTCATATATCTCCACCAATATTGTATTAAACAGTTAGTTATGAATATGAAAATGGATACTGTTTCCTTAAATTAAAAAAAAAATTCTTATTCACACCCATGCAGGTAAAAACTAAAAAAAGGAAATCTTCTGAATAAACTTGAGGTTCTGATAAAAAACCTAATGTCGTAGCATTTCAGAGTTGTACCTGACTTTAGAAGCCACACACATAATCCAATCCTCCATTTTATTACAAGTAGGGAGACAAATTTGAAGCAAATCAATTGTCCAGAGCATGTTAATTATAGCAGCCTGACTTCTTAGACTGTACTCTTTCAACTCATAGATACATTTGTGATTAAGATTTGACTCACAACTCCCAAACTATTAACATTATGTAGAAGATGGCAATTTCTATTAGTGCTAAGTCACAGTGAGAATAAATAGTAGATATTTAGTTTCTTTCTACGGTATCCAAAATTAGAATGCATTTTTTAACCCCTCCTTCAATCTAATTCTTTCATCTGTGAATCAACAGTAAATACAGGAAAACTTGAACTGAGGGAGAAAAGATTTTCATAAGGAAGTAAAAGATAAATGTTTTTTAAAACTTTTTTATTCTAAATGACATAGTATTGTATTTAATACTGAATAATCATGAGGAAAGAGCCAGGTGGACAAGATACCAATCCAGCATATAAAATAAAAATATTACTATTCACATTTTAAATTTAGAAAAATCAAAGCATTTTAAACAAATTACCATATCACAGACCATTTTAATAATAAACCTAAATACTTGCTATGAAATCTTACTATAGGAAAACAGTTTGATCATAAATGACACACAATTAAATTAGCTAATAAATGTACAAATGTGCACAGCCCCATAATTAATCCAAATGCAATTAATTTTTGTTACTGAGACTAGCATAGGAAAATGGTTATCCAGATTTTTTTATTTTTTAAAAATTGATATTATAAAATACATGTTTTGCTCTGGAATTCATGTAGGATCTTTTATCTGATCATGGATATTTTTAATGCTCTGAAAGTGAGATTCGTCTTTCTGTATTGAAGATTCAACCTGCAGAAAACCCAATAAAGCTACAATATCTGCTTATCTTGCCTTCTCGTTCACTCAGCCCTCTTCTATCATTCTATGGTAAAGGAACATATCATGAAATTCTAATGTACAATAACTTTCCAAGCTAATTTTCCCTCATTTAAATAGAAGATTTCCTTTTAAACTCCTGAAGGTTAAAATTAGAAGGTCGAGAGAGAAAAATGAGAATGTCAGCAGAGAACCAAAAGACAAAGTCACCTCACTGTAGCTCTTTCCCACCTGGTTCAGCCAAATCTCAGAGCAGGTAATACTTTCACTGGTAACTAAAAGTTAACTAAATTATTCAAAGAGCATCAATTGAAGAACTCGGCAAACCTGTGGCCTAGAATAAGGCCTTTTAAAGTTAAATAAATGACACATTTTATTTTTCACTTCATTATCCCCAGTTTGGACATGGTATTAGGATAAAACTTGAGTGGATCAATCCTAAACCAGGGCAACATCATTTTTAAGGTCACCAAAAGAATTACATGACTTGTGAAATTACAATACTTCATAGAAGATAAAAATCATGTTAATACCTTTTCATAGTTCCCTTGTCCCCCTACTCCCGAAATGATTGTTTAAAATGCTCTGAACAACAATTACACTTAACTTTCAAATTTCAAAATAAGTTTAACCAAGAAAGAGTAAAACTGAAAAATCAGCAAAAAATCTTGAACTTTTTGTTTTATTTCCACACTGTTTACCGGCAAACCTATCTATGTGCATGTCTCCCTACCTACCTATTTGCATACCAGACTGAGAAGAAAAGCAGTTCCTCTTTCAGTTACCTGCTTGGTGGAGAAGACAAAGACCTCTGAAGATTGACCCCCGAGTTCATGTCATGATAGTATGGTTGGCTTGGGATTTCTCCAATTGGAAAGTTGACTCCAGTTCCCTGGGTTATGGGCGCTGAGGAATAAAACAACAAAAAGAGCATTGGGAATGGCATTTACTATTGTCATCTCTATTCAGATATAATAACCTCATATTTTGCATGCCTCTGGGCAAGGATGAGAGGAATTCTCTTTACCTTAAGACTCTAGTATCAACCGTCCACTGGTTAAGACTTGCAAACATCCTCACTATGCCAGTGTTGAAGTGTGGACACTCAAGGCACCAAGACGGCCGTCACTGGTTACCCCTTCCTCTACTTGCACTGCCCAAGCCTCTTCATTCAGTCCTTACTGTTAGCCGTCTCTACATCTGCCATCCCACTAGTCTATGGATGCGCCACAGGGAACAACACATGCTGATTATCGCTCAGGACAAAGCAAGGCCCTTTGTACTAACTCAGCTCTTAAAAATCAAATTATTGTTAAATAAAAATAAAAATTAAATTAAATCAAATTTAAAGTTCCATAAAAAGATTATTTTATAATAATATTAACATTAATATTAAAGCACATTAGAGATCATATTTCTAATATTTGATATAAAAATAATTATTGTATTAGGGCAAGTATATAAGTAAAATTGGCAAATATGAAATAAAAGTCAAGATTTCTTTTTCCAAAATACATATTCGGTTTCATATATGAATAGGAAGTACAGTTTTACTTTATGTCTTGTTTTTTAAAAAGTTTATATGTTCAACTTCATAAGTCATTTAAAACATACTCATGGAGTTTTATACTTTAAGGTATAAATCAAGAAGTCTTTTTGAGTTTGCTGATATATTGTGAACTGAGATTTTTGATGTAAGTATTGGTTGTCATACCATGGATTACAGCTTTCTAAATTTTTAAAATTGGTTTCTAAACTTCTTGAATAAATCTTTCAGGCAGCACATTGTGTTAGAATGAGGAGAGTACTGGGAAATAGACAACATTTTATCTCCCTCTGCCATTTATGTGCTATAAACCTCAGTTTCCTGAACTATAAAATGAGAATTATAATAAGCTATCACATATGACTATTTTGAGGATGAAATGAGGTAAGGAGTGATAAAAGTCTATCATGATGCCTAGTGGATAACAGATATTCAACAAGTGTGAGTTCTCTTTTCTTGCTTTCTCCCCCAAAACTCTTCCCTGGCAACCTACAGTGGTTAGCAAAGATGAAACGGTCCAAAAACCTATGAAAAGCAGTAAATAGGTACAAATGAATGGTACAAATGAATCTATCCACTGAAGGTCTGTGCAATCAACAAGTTATTGTATCCATTACTGACAGGTGCTGAAAGGGACACAAACCAGTCTAAGATATAAGACAGTTCCTGTCCTTAATAAGACACATTGGGCAGCAAGCTGGGTAAACAGAACACTCACGAAAAGCACAGAAATACAAGCATCATGCAGATTATAGTGAAACTTCCACAAGAATGACATGATCAACAAATGCTATAGGATTTCAAGGGAAGAAGAATCCGATATAAGCTTGAATGGTCCAAGAAATCTGCAGAAAACCACAGCTGGCCCAGAGCTCTAGAGGATGAGGCGGGTACTCAAAGGAAGTTACTCTAAATAGCAGTTGCTAAAAGAGCAAGGTCATGGGCAGAGATGACATGCAAGGTGGAGACCAGCCAGGTTGGTGTCAAAGGACAATGATTAAGAATAAATTCTATTTCTTCACCTGTTTTCACCAGGCCTTCAAGATCATCAATGAGGGAAAGTGTATCCTAGCCCATGGCAACAAAACTCTAGAGCCTCTGAGATTCACACTACAACAGAGAGTCCACTTAATCTTCCCCTTTCTCCAAACTAACCTCATGTTGAGTATAAAATTCCAAAGGGACCGTTGATTTTCAAGGGATTTTTCTTACCTAGAATTTTCAATAGACATCTGAAATGTGTTCACTATCAGTTGAATTGTATTTCAATATCAGGCAGGCCAAGACTAACAACATATTTTTTAAGAAAATGTGATTAGAAGGTACACGCTTTATTGCAGAGAAATAATCAAGGAATATACAATGGATAGCTCTATTAAAAATTAAGTCAAAATAAATTAATACATACAAGATTAGCCTCAGCTCTAAAGATCTGCAGTTTCTGCCTGCTGTTAGGTTGTTCATATTACATAATATGATTTAGCCTCATTTTATATAAAAAATACTAGTTTTCAATGTATAACTATGCCTAATGGCTTCAGTTCTTTGGACAGTTAAAATGTAGTTGCTTGTTGTGGCTTGAGGTACACCAGAGGTTAAAAAAATGCAAGGTAAGAAATCCCACAATAACCACATGCTTTAAAGTTTATTATTAGAACCATGTTCTACGTGACATTGGAAAGCAGAGTAGTGCTGGAAGGAGGCATTTGAGGGGCTCAGTGAAAGTAAAACAATCTGTTTGGCTTTCGATGGTAATAATGGATACAATTCAAAGAACTGAGTTACCAACAGGAAACTTACATGTTATATCTTATATCAATTAGCTGCAATTTATTAAGCTCATGCAATATTTAGACAAAGATTTGTAGTTCCTATTTAATAAACATATGGCATGACAGTCAACACAGATTGCTTGACCATAAGCATACTAGGTATAATTTATAGGAAAATGACAATTACAGATCTTTGGAAATATTATTTTTTTTAATAAATTTTGTACCAGAAGGATTATTTCAAAATATCAAGGAAGCAACACAAATAATTTATTTACAAATATTGTATAATCTCACTTATACGTGGAATCTAAACAAACAAAAAACAAGCTCATAGGAAAGTTTACTAGAGGTGGGTATTAGTGGGGAGGGAGAATTGGAGGAAGTTAGCACAAAATGTACAAACTTCTAGATATAAAATAAATAGATACTGGGGATGTAATGTACAAAACAATGACTATAGCTAATGTAGTGTGTATATATATATAATATATATAAATATATTAAATTTAATATATTTATATTAAATATAAATATATATAAAGCAGTTAAGAGAGTAGATCCTAAGAGTTCTCATCACAAGGAAATAACGTTTTCTCTTTTTCTCTTTTTTGACAGCTGCATGACTGCATGAGATGACAGACATTAACTAAACTTACTATGGTATTTCACAGTACATGTCAGTCAAGCAATTATGCTATATACCTTAAAATTATACAGTGCTACATGTCAACTAGTCTCATTAAAACTGGGGCAGGGGTGTGTGGACAGAAAGTAAAGCTTTAGTCATGGCTTAAGAAAAACAAAACAAAAGCATTTTGTCTACAGATTTACACACAAGCAATGTAAAATTTAGTGTAGATTTTGACACTAAACGGGAGATTACAGAAATTAAAGTAGATTAATAATGAACACGGCCAAATTCTAAAACAGCACATGCACAAAATTTATCTAATGACAAAGTGTATAAGAACTTCAAGTCCCAGCAGATATGCCTATTTAAAAGCCTCGGGAAAAACTTATATCAGATGCAAAGATCATTGTTAGCACCTCTCCCAGAGAGCAGCAAGGGGCCTTAAGGCTGCAAATCATGTTTAAGAGGCTGCCAATACCCTCTTAGAAACCAAGCTCAGAAGAACCTCAGATTCTAAGGGTTAGAGGGCAACCCTTAATCTCTCTTATTGTTCTCCTCACTCCAAAAGCTGATCCTAAATCAACTTTTAAGATGGAGATAATATTGTTCACCAGAAAGATCACTATCCTAAAATTGAACAACTTCATTAGCTAAAGTCAACATTCACATTAGAGGGTCATACCAGAGTAAAACCCCAGAGGACAGAAACCATTAACATATCGTAAACCCTCAAGAAGTCAGAATTCATGATGTACAGCAAAAGGGTTGTGCTGAAGTTGATGTTTACTTAGCAAAACCTATTTCATAAACAATGAAGTTCAATTGTATAAATAAGGTTATAATGTGGATATATTAAACACTTAGGAGAATAACTTCTCAAGCATTTCAGAGACACCTATTTACATATGGGATAGAAAATGTTTGCTGAATTAATTAGCTAATGAATGAATATAGATAATTAACATACTAATTACAAATCAGTAATGTTTGTTATAACAGATAACTTAAAAATCTCTAAGAGATGAGAGTGTGATTTAAGAAAGAATGAATGATGTATGTTAAATTTACCTCACTTCTGAACTGTTATAGAAATATATTTTTTAAGTTTCAAATTAAGATTTCTCACAGTATCAATCTTCTCACAGTATCAATCTGGGTTTTGATAAGTTCTCATATGGCTCTCCCATAGCATCTAACATAATGTTACCTCTGCTGCTGCTGCTAAGTCACTTCAGTCGTGTCCAACTCTGTGCGATCCCATAGACGGCAGCCCACCAGGCTCCCCCGTCCCTGGGATTCTCCAGGCAAGAACACTGGAGTGGGTTGCCATTTCCTTCTCCAATGTTACCTCTGCTAAGTCGCCTCAGTCGTGTCCGACTCTGTGCGACCCCATGGACGGCAGCCCACCAGGCTCCTCCATCCATGGGATTTGCCAGGCAAGAGTACTGGAGTGGGGTGTCATTGCCTTCTCCAATGTTACCTCTAATGAGGAACTAATAATATTTTCTGACAGATAAAGCTATTATCCTTTTAAGAAGGATAGAAATATAAAACTGAGAAAATTACAAATTTAAACAAATAATTTCATAAAGTCTCATAACTGTAGCAGCATAGCCTCTCTGCTAAAGAGCAACACACACACACAAACACAACCACCCACCTTCAAACACTCCCTTTCTTACACAATGCCATTAAGTGGTAGTAAGTCACTCAGGCACGTTCCTTTCCAAATTAAAAATAAACATAAAAAGTTCAAATATTGCAGTCTTAGCACAACATATATTGATTAGGAAAAACACAGACGTCTCATGGCCTTGGTCAATGAAGTAGACCACCAAAATCCTCTTGCCTAGCAAACATGAATCCAATAGATACAGGGATACAGGATATGAAGTTTTGGTCACTTATACTACTCCTTAGTCAATAGATGAAGGCAGAAGTATTGGGGGCATAATATTTATCCACTGCAGAATTATGTCAGAAAGGATGCTACTAAAGTCTTAAATGTTTATTTACAGAACTCTCTGAAACACAGGCTAGGTGCACAAGTCACTTCAGAAATCTGTATTTGAGAAACTACAGTTCCAAAGACAAAGTCACCTATGGCATTGGAGACTACTTCACTGAATGCCATGCTAAAGTACTACCTACACTTAGCCTCAGTAACTCATTTGGTTTTAATTCTTTTTGGATCATCATAATTCTTGTTCATGACCTCTGAATTTGACCCAAGTGAAAAACACAGCTTAAACAGGGACCCAAGTGGCCCTACATCATCTGAATAAACCATTTCAAACTGTGACACTCCCTATCAAAATGTCAGGTGAAAATACAGCCATCAAAGGTACATAAATAAGCTAAATCAAAGAAGAGAGCAAGTAGAAATGAGTCACTCCCTTCAGCATAATCAATGAGATAAGAACAGCCTCTTACATATATCTGCATACACCATAATAACAACTAAAAGAGGTGATCAAGAAAACTTCCTCCTTGCTTAGTTAGCTGACCAGGTAAACTTACTTGAGAAAATTCTCCTCCAGGCTGCCAAGAATGGTGTCTCAGGTGAGGTGGCCAGTGAAAACAATTTGACATTGTTTTGGATAACAATGCTTTCTATCTATATCCAACTACAATCTGCAAAGTTAATTTCTGCATCCCTCTACACTCTGCCTGTTAGCGTGTATATCCTGTACATCTCCAAGCCCCCACCAAAATGTTAGCAAAATGAAAAAGCACTTATCTACAGGAAACTTATGTGGGTTATCATAACAACACTGAGTACATTTAATTAATCACACTTCCTTTGATATAAATGACCATCTATGGTCACAGAGTGAAGAGTGAATTAAATGAATACCAACAACACAGCAAGCAGAACAAACCCTAAATTATTTTTGTACTACAAAAAGTACTGATTTAAATGCAAATATTTCAGAAAGCCAGACAAATTAAATTCATTTGTGAAATCAAAAGTTAAAGATTTTAAAGCTCAAATTCTCCTAATACACAGTTCTCTTCATACTGTATTTCACTTTCAAAATACAAAACATTTTAAGTCATACTGTATAATTAAATAATAAGGAAAGAATATACTTACTTCTAGATACCCTCACAAGTTCTGATACATTGAAGACTCCAGATTTTACAAAACTATCCTCAAGGTATCCTGAAAATAAACATCAAGAGGAAAGAGATCAACATAAGCAGGAAACAAATAAATGATTTAACACTAGAATTCACTCAAGTGTTTCAAACCAAAGGTTAGACTAAAAACCAAGTATGCTTACAACAAAGACATGTAAAAACAAAATGCTTGTGAAATGCAAACTGGGTCTTTTAAAACAAAAGTTTACACTTTAGAAGCTAAATAATCTCTCAGAAAAAAATTTTAACTTTTCAAGTATACAAGGCAATTGGTATGGGTTTATTGCCATGGCTCATGCATAGGGAATGAAGGTTTAGGGGCCCTCGGCCAGTAGCACCTGGTAGACTAAAGTCCAATCATTTAAAAAAAAAAAGAAGAAAGAAAGAAAAAGGAAAACCACAACCACAATTAGCACCTTGTTGGAATTACTTCAAAGATCTCTGGAAACCACTGTTCTTTAACAAATCCTTCCCTGAGTAAAGAAAAGTGAGTTGCTGTTACCAGCCCTCCCACCTTTGTTCCCGTCCTGAATCACACAAAAGCAGAACCAGTACACAGAGCAAATACTTCACACGGACCCATTTCCGTGCACCTTTAATATACCTCACACAATTTCACTGCTTTCTCACCCTGCTGCCACTCCCTGGTACTCCATTTCAAAAACAGGATCCTTTTTTCTGGCAAACAGTGGTGAGGCCAGACTCCAGGAATGCCTCCTGACCCTTCAGGGACCTCCACCGGTCAGGAGCCAGAGTAAGTCAAACAGGCTTTCTGGCTGGCCTAGCTCTGCCCTGGCCTGGAGATGGGACTCTCACCGACTGTCCTGTCTCCAGGTTCTAGCTAATGAGAAGTTTAATGGTGGTGAGGAGGGGAAGAACACCTCAGGTAGATGGAATATGGCTACTCATTCCATCTACCTGCTGCCCCAGGGAGAGAATAAGTGTGAAAATCCTTGGTATTTAAATGCTTCCAGGAAAAAACTCTAAATTCCAAGAAATGGCAATTTGATCCAATGCTGCAGAACACTCTGGGGCTGACTCAGAGGTTGATTTAGTGTAGGAACGACAGGCACGAGTGGTTTAGCAACATGGTCCACTCACGTCGAAGAGCTGGGCTTTGACTCTTAACTACACTTTGCCACCATGGCATCCTGGAATAATTAATCATGGTAATAATGAACTTACAGAAATTTATAATAATAATTGTCCTGGAACATTAGACTCTTTGTGCCTCAGAGTTTCCATTCATATATTAAAGATAATATCAATAAAATTAGCTACCTTACAGAGTTATGCATAAGTGAGATAAAACTATAAAATGCAGAGTAGGCACAGATTAAACATCACCAATAAATTAGGACTGGCTCATGGAGGCAACAATCATGCACACACTGAAATATGCACACTGAATTCCAGTCTCAAGATAACTATAAATAATCATTTAGAAACTTTACCAGAATGAGAGTCACCACCCTACTTTTTAACCATACATAGCATGAAAAGACAGAAAATCATTTACTTAGTACATATACGTCACTGTTGGGAATAAACAGAGGAGCTGTGTATGTCTGAAGGCTGTCTGAACACTGTTTTATATCCATCCATTCACCTTCTTTAGAAAAAGAATAAAAGAATGAGAAGAAATTATGAGATCTCAGCTGGTGATAAAACTCAGGTCTCATATTAAATCATTACTTTAAAAAAGATATACGTTTTTAAGAGGATAAGAACTAAATGTCCCCACTTAATGCAGCTCTATTTTAAGAAACGCCTACTTCTTGAGCAATTAATTTTCTGTCAGGGTGAATTCATTTCAGTGATTATTGAGAAACTTTCAAATAGATACCATTGTACAAAGTGCTAAAAGCCATTGAGACAAAAAAGGACATCAACTCCCGCTCTGTAGTTGGAGACAAAGACAGTTTTAATTTCTGACAGGTTATCATTATTGTTTTTGTTGCTCTAAAGTATAATAGCTTACACTGTACTTTATGTAAACATTTTACATATGACGAGTACATTAAATATAGAGACTTTACTTATCATGATGACAGCCTGTGTGCTTAACCAATCAGACAAGGTTATTCGCTCTGTAAAGGCCCACCCTCATGTCATTCTCACATAGCTGCCTCTGACCAGAAGGCCCTCTATCCACACTCAACTCTCAGCCTTCCGTGTCCAGCTCAGCCACCGTCCGCCCCATAAACTGCTTCTCCACCGTCCTCTCCCAACCCCTATGCCAGCTACAATTGATCTTTTTCTATATTCACAGAGCACCTGGTTTGTACTTACTCTACATCACTTTGTACATTCGAGTTTTCCAAGATAACTGTTTTCAAGTCTTGTGTTTTTTCTTATTTGGGGGAGTGACTGGGTTTTGTCCATCTGTTTCTCCCCTAACAACTAAGTCAGAGCCCACATATACACTAACCAGTAAACGCTTGCAGAAAAAAACTGTAAAATTCAACTTTTTGAAACACGGTCACAAATGCATACCTTAATAATTTTATAACAATGAAGATAAAGATAGCTTAAGACTGAAGGATAATTTTACTGATTCTTGTTATTCCCTGGAATTTGTTTGCCTAGGAGTTTATTTAAGTTATTGGGCAGGATGGGAAAGTGTAATGATTACAGGCAGATTATATCTCTAACTTTGTTGTGTAACTAATGTACAACTTTAGGCATTTAGTATAAAATAACTACCAAGGCACTAGGAGTGTCCAAACAGCTCACAGATATTTGTAAATTGACGAATGAGTGAATAAATGGTAAATATTTCAATTTATTTATATAAATTATTCCATGTGTACCTGAATGCTGGGAAAGATTGAGGGCAGGAGAAGAACAGAGTGACAGATTACGAGATGGTTGGATGGCATCACTGACTCAAGGGACATGAATCTAAGCAAACTCTGGGAGATAGTGAAGGACAGGGAAGCCCGGGGTGCTGCAATCTATGGGGTCACAAAGAGGCAGATACGACTTAGTGACTGAACAATACAGGCTAACATTTCAATATATAGATATTATCTGAAGTTCATTTCCTTATTACTCCAGAGTAGTCAGGACTCTATTTGCTTCTTAGTTATGCTCTGCTGCTGCTGCTAAGTCGCTTCAGTCGTGTCCGACTCTGTGCGACCCCAAAGACGGCAGCCCACCAGGCTCCGCCATCCCTGGGATTCTCCAGGCAAGAACACTGGAGTGGGTTGCCATTTCCTTCTCCAATGCATGAAAGTGAAAAGTGAGAGTGAAGCCGCTGTACTCATATTCATTAAGATGGAGTGATGTGTGGTCCATTAGGAACCAAATCCTAAGGCAGCAAATAGCCACGTCAAGGTAATCCTACCAGGAGGAAGACAGTAAGACAGTCACACACAGACAGACATGATGACTATCCCATGGAAAAGGGAAGACAATTCAGAATGTTGCAGGATGCTTCTCCACTCCCTACCCCCAATTCCCCGAGTTCCAAGGAATTTGGATCTACAAGGAAAACTGAAAGAGCTGTTTTACTAAAACGGTGAAAGGCATTAGAAGTATGTCCAAACTGCTTTGGCACCCACAAGCAAAAATGTAACATCATAGGTCCCACTGGGCTCCACTCCTACATGGGGCATAGCAAGATAACAATGACCTTATGTGGGGCAGGGAGGGGGGTTGGTGGGAATCAGCCAACTGGAAGCCTAGGAGAGACACCTGAAGCAGACAGCTGCCCCCTTCATGCATCTCTGCATGCAGCACAGCCTTGACAGTAAATAGGCATTACCCAAGATGAGGCAGCCTAAAGAAAATAAACAGTGGATGATATGGTACTTGGACAGCTAATTGTGCTTGCTCATAAGCATACAAGAGATAGTACTTAAGGGCTCTGGCAAAATAACTGGAGAGGATCACGCAGCGGGTCATGAGCCCTGCTATACAGTATAGAAGGTAAGACTCAGCAAAACGCAGGTTCTTGCTGTTAACACAACCCCATCTGTAACCTCCAGGCTGTCGGGGCCTTCTAAAAACATGGCTTGCATGTGTTACATAGACCACTGTGAATCTAGAATAGCTGCCAGAAAGGCCAAAGATCTTAAAGCAATTTGGAGACATTCATTTAGCAAACTCCCTTTATCTACCAAAAGAAATATGAGCATCTCTGAGACAGAGCAGCTGCTTAATGGTTACAGAGCAATATTACACAACAGCTTATGCCAGGAAGCAAAGAACAACTTAGCATTTATGTGATGCTGTATTTACACTACATGTATGCTTTTTAAAAAATAAAATTGAGTAGGAAATAAAGACCTTTGCAAACTGAAAATTCTCAAAGGCAATATCAAATTATATTATTTTACACTTTTTATTTTTCTCTAACAAAAGCAACAATAAATCACTACTCAGAAGTTAATATAGTGTTTAACCTCCTTTACAAACAATAACAGAGTGACACAATGGCATATCTAACTGCTAATATCTCAAATTATAATCAGCACCATTTAAATGTTAAACAACATTCACACAGAAAATCCAAAGGAAGACTGATAATGGCTCATTTTTATGGTCTACTGTGTTCTATTCTTGAAATTAAAAAAAAAAAAAACAACACAGAAAGCAGTTATTAAATTCATGAAAGCTGTCTTAGAGTATTTGAAGGACTGTTAATGTAGATGGTGGATTAGACTTATTCTGCATAGTCCAGGAACTGTTTTTTTGGCTCAGTAAACAGATTTGTCACCCAATAAGAAAAGTCCTAGAAAGGAATGTGAAACCTTGCAAAGGTAATAATAACCAAGACACGCCAAGCTACAAAAATCTTAGAAAGCGTGAGTCCATGCCAAGTTCACAGTTATCCTCAAGTTGTTACCATTTTACAGATGAGGAAAGTAGTATCTAAACATAGGGGGTTTCCCAGTGGCTATCAAGACCCCTCCCCCGCTATTGCATTTAAGAATTCTCATTATGAATAGGAAATTGGATAGGAGTGTCTCAAAAGCCACTGAAACGCTTAGATTCCACTTTTTCTTATACATGGCTGTTATCCTGTTAGTTTCCTCGCGCTGTTAATTTGCAAAAAGAAGAGGACACTGGATATCTCACAGGCATGCTCCAGCTGTGGGATTCCAATTGTTCACTTCCTTCAACCGAGTGTAAAGATGCCTAAATCCTTTTGCTAATGGATGCAAAGGGCAAGAACACTAGATTATTTCTTACTAACTCTTTGCTGATCTTCCTAAAACTTCAGCTACGAAACCTAACAGACTGGTGATTTTCTAAGACAGGGCTCTCTTCAGTTTCCTAACTGGTCTGAACCGTCCATGGTTAAGGATGGAAACTATGATTATAAAATAGATACACTAATTATTGCAAAGACAATAATTCTCTGCACAGAGACTGAACCTCAGCCTACAGCTAAGGATAACATTTTAGTACTAATTTAGAATGAAGTTTGTGCTTCGATATGAAATGTAAATCCCTGATGGTTATTTACATGATCTGGCAGAGAGCTTTACTGACTTTAACACACTCTGATAGTACTACATTACTATATTTTTTTATGTTTGTTTAGTTTTTCCTTCCAGTCCATTAAAATTTTCCCTCATATATAATACATAAACATGTATATTTATAAAATTGATATCAAATTTAAATAAATGCATATTCTGACTTTTTCTAATTAATATTGTATCTTTTCCTTTAGATTAAATAGCATGATTTCAATGCCTGTATCCTATTATACTGCATGGCTGTATCATACTTTATTTGACCACTCTCCCAATGTTTGGCATTTTAGGTTATTTCCCATTTAAAAAAATATTATAAACAGCACTGCCATTAACATCCTTGTACACAAATCTTTGTCAGCAATTCTTGTGATTTTCTTAGGCTGGAGTTCCCAGAAGTGGAATTACTGGGTCAAAGGACATAAACTCTTTTAAAGCTCTTGGTAAAAACTGTCAAGCTACTTTCCATAAAGGTTTTTGCCAATTTATATTCCCTCGGGCAGATCATGAGTGTTTCATGTCACCTCCCTGTTGCCAGAATTACATATTAGTCATACTAATGGGATTTGTTTTTAATTGTGGATAGTTGATAGAGAAATTAATCTATAAATTTCATTAATGCTATAATTTTCACTAATTATAATACGGTAGGATTTTTTCAGAGACATACTCATTATTTCTTTGAAGAGAACATTCAAATACATGTAAATAATAAGAGTGCTACCAGGAATATTTACTCATAATATTAACAAGAATACTTTTAGAGTTTCACAGTTAATAATAATTTGGCTATTCATTGATGATTGATTCCTTTCTCAGCATCTGACATATTCACTTATTTCTAATTTTCTCAGAGTTTTTTAAAGTTTTCTGATCAGAATAGTTATTATTATTAAATGCCTTTTTGGTCTTGTAGAGATTATCCTTTTTATCCCTTACAGCATTTCTTGTTGTTACATATTATTGAATTCTTATATTATCTTTGTTGGTTCATGGTACATACCTCTTTTAATTTACTGTTGAACTGGTTTATTGACAGTTTCTTCCAAATTCCCTATATGTAGGTGGGATACTTCTGTGGGAATTTTTGTATTTTATTTTCTAAGCTTTTATATCAGGGTTATATGTGTGCTTCATAAAACGGATTGGATGAGTCACTATCATTTATGAAAATAAAATACAAAAAGTTGAAAGTCTAGAAAATCTCACTGGTAAAAAATCATCTTCCCAGAATCTGTTTCAGCGAAGATTCTTAGACAACTATTAGTCTTTCAAGAAATTTATTCCTATTGTCTGGCCTTGAAACAGTATTATTACAAATTATTAAAGAAAATCAATTTTTGCAGGTTTTTAAATTTCTTAGCACATATACTTTATGATTAACCAAGTGGACTATGTTTATTTTTACTGTATTGACATTATAGTAAAATAAATATTACATATTGTTATAATATACTATAATTAATATAATTATATTAAATTACATTAAACTATACTAATGAATTAACTCTTTCACTTACTATGTAAACTTAAGGAAAGCTAAGCAATTGTTCTATGCCCCCTGTTTCTCTTCTTTAAAATACAGATGATAATCATAGTACCACTACATAAGTCAATATGTATTATTTTAAGTCAGGCTGTATTATTATTTTCAAATAATAACAAAAGAGGTATTTAATTCTAAGAGTAGGGAAAAGGAAGGTAGAATTGTACAGTGAGGAAACAAAATGTAATAGGAGCCAATCAAGACAGCCAAAATTAGGATATAAGATGTAAAAATAAATGATTAGTATAAAGTAAAATAGGAAGAATAAAATCAGGTATATCAATCATTACAACAAGATTGAACTGAATTATCCAACAGAGAGCATTAGATTAACTAAAGCAAACAAAATCTAGCTATTTTTAAGGAACATACTTAAAATGAGAATAAGAACAAAACGTTGAAAATAAAATAGTAGGCAGAGAATTTCAGCAAATTAAAAAAAAATCAGTGTCAATTAACAATGGTTAAGATGCAATTTAACATGAATTACAATAAACAGGATAAATAACATTATTAATGAAGTACATAATTAATGAAGAAGATAAATCACATATCTCACATTCACCAAAAATATTCTGGAAAATGAATAAAATGAAAGCCAATAAAATACAAGAAACTTGATAAAAATATAGTGAGAATTCAGAATACATCTGTCTTAGATGTGAACATGACTGTTAGATAAAGACTCACTTTCTATCATTCAAATACAGCTTATACTTTTTTGGTATATCCACAGACATATTATAAAAATTGATCATGTTCTTTACCAAAAAGAAAATGTTAACAAATTCTTAAAAGCAGAGAATTTTTTCTGGCCATCAGGCCATTATGTCTCATCTTTAGCAAATAAAACTAAAGCGAAAAAAAAAAGTGACCATATCTTCTAACCACATGAAAATTATGAAAATAAGTAATGAATCAAATTATTCACCATAGAAAAACAACAGAACAATCCAAGAAAAATTAAAAAGGGAATTAAAGACAAAAGCTGAAATTAATAATATGGAAAAAAGAGGAATATTTAAAGCAAAAAAGGAAATAAGATTCTCTAAAAAGTTAAAAAAAATTAAAAATTTAAAAAAAAAAGTCAAGCAAAACAAAAAAATTATTTACAAGCTTCAAGTACAAGAATAGAAGGGAAACATAACCATAGAAACCAAATTCATTAAAAGAATTATGAGAGATTAAAACATGTAACTTATTGACTTTGAAACTTAATTGGGCAATTATTTATGAAACTAGAAGTAACCAAAATTCAGCAAAGTGGAACCTGAACAAAACAATTTGTACAGTGGTTCCCAAAATTCGCTGATCATTTGAAGCCCATAGGGTTCTTGAAAAACAATTTATGCTGGTTTCCACTCCCAGCTATTCTGATTTAATTGGTATGGATGTGTCCCAGACATGCAGATGTTCTAAAAGTTCCCCAGGTGATATCAATGTGCAACAAAATTTGGGGACCACCATGCTAGTCTCTTGTTATTCAAAATGTGATTCCAGAACCAAATGCATTGGCATAACCTGAGAGCTTATTAGAAATGCAGAAGCTCAGGTTCCACTGAGATGCTTAGAATCTTAATGAGCTCACGTGCACTCTAAAATGTGAAGATCCTAGGACAACTTAAATAAGTATTTTAAAAACCACCTTTAAAAATGGCATCAGGTACAGATGGGTGCACAGCTAGATTTGAGCTATCCTTTACCTTGCCTTCAAATCTCAATGCTATTTACACTCTCCCAGGCTGTAGAGACTGAGAAGGCAATGGCACCCCACTCCCGTACTCTTGCCTGGAAAATCCCATGGACAGGGGAACCTGGTGGGCTGCAGTCCATAGGGTTGCTAAGAGTCGGACACGACTGAGCGACTTCACTTTCACTTTTCACTTTCGTGCATTGGAGAAGGAAATGGCAACCCACTCCAGTGTTCTTGCCTGGAGAATCCCAGGGACAGGGGAGCCTGGTGGGCTGCCATCTATGGGGTCGCACAGAGTCGGACACGACTGAAGCAACTTAGCAGCAGCAGGCTGTAGAGAATGATGACAAGCTACCTTACGAAGAAGGCTCTCTCATAACCCTTCATTAGGACAGCAAAGTTTAAATAACTAAACTTGCAATGTCCCTTATCAAAACAAAGCAAGCAAACAACCAACCAAAAATCATGCAAACATAAATGCCTGTTATGCATTTATGCAAACATAAGTTGCAGCTAAATGCAACTTTGAGAATCCTAGATAAAACTGAATGCATTCAATTCATATATTTAAATTGAATATAATACTGTTATCAAAAGAATGATATGCTATATTATCATTAGCGTTTATTTCAGAAATGAGGGTAGTTCACTGTCAGGAAATATATCCATATAATAGAGAAAAAAATTAAAAAACAAGCAAATGACAACAAAGAACAACACATGATTATGTCAATTGAGGCTGAGAATGTATTTGACTCCACAAAGAGAAGAAGGCTTCCCTGATAACAAATCTAAGAGATAAAAGCAAACAATAGAGACTCTTCAGCAAAAGCCAAAATAAATTATCCTGAAAGGACAAAATCAGTCTGCCATTCTTAGTTATCCAACCTCTTCAAATTTCTTCCTCTTTTCAGTCCTTAAAAATGTAGTCTGTAATAAACCAGTAACAAAAAGGCAAATATTGTATGATTTCACTTAGGTGAGGTGTCTAGAGCAGAAAAACTCCTAGAAACAAAGAAGAATGGGGGAAGAGAGAAGAGAGAGTTGTTATTTAATGGGTACAGAGCTTCAGTTTTGCAAGATGAAGAAGTTCTAGGGACTGGCTGTCCAACAAAATGAATAAACTTTACACTACTGAACTTTACCTTTAAAATGGTAATTTTTATGTTGTATGTATTTTACAATTAAAAAATAAACATGATCTGCAATTTGAGACCCAGATAATTGTTATTGTTATTGATATTGATATTCAAGAACTGCATTTTACATAGGAAATTATGTCTATAATCTTATTTACAATACTTGGCTTGCATGCTAAGTTGCTTCAGTTGTGTCCAACTCTTTACAACCCTATAGACTGTAGCCTGCCAGGCTCCTCTGTCCATTACTTAGACATAAATTTCTATTTATTATTTTCATTATTAGTCTATTGGGCTTCCCTGGTGGCTCAGATGGTAAAGAATCCACCTGCAATTCTTTAGTTACAGGAGTTACAGGATATTTATAACTATCAGTATATATCTATGGATTTTCTCTTACTAATTTTTTTTTCTTTTTTGGTGCATCACTTTGTCAACTGCAACAAGTTTTCAAGCAAAATTTTTACAAAGAAAATGAGGGACTATTTTTTGAGACAACAAATAATAAAGACTATATTTATATCACCTTTGACTAGAAATAAAACTCCTCAAACATTAAAAGAAATTCAGGTAACTGTTTTTCTCCAATCTCTACAAGATTCTCCTTTCCACTTATGAAATACAAAAGCTGCAACAGCATAATATTTAGATATTATTACTATTGGCTGGGAATATCAGCCTCCTTAATTGGCATATTTAGATCATTTTTAGCTCATAAAAGTTTTCTTCATTTGTCCTTGATTCTATTTATTTCCTAAAATTTCTGATTTCTTAACAAGAAAGCCTCAATTAATGTTTGATTTTCTATTCTTCCATTATAAACCTTTTTCCCAATTTTAACCTCTCTGCTCTTTTCCTGTGCTTTTGGAACAAATATCTCAAGTTTGTCCTCTGTATCAGTGATTATTTACACAATATCAGCTACCTTTTTTATTTTTCCAATCCAGATTTTAACTGTATGAAACCAGTTTTAGTTTTCCTGCTAAGTTTTCTTAACTCACATGATGTTCTGTTCATTGAAGCTCTTCTTTCATCTGTTTTTCTTTCCTCTTACATTTTATGTAAGCCCCTTTTCTAAGAAAATAAGATGTTTCTCTGAAATTTTCTTCTAGTTCTTCATTTTTAAAGATATGTTCTTCTGGATCTTAATGATAGACCCTTTCCCTCGTTATTCAGTATTTTCTCCAAGGACATGGTTGTTTACTTTTTACTTACAGGGTACTCAAATTTAGGGTTGTGCTTCAAAAAAAGCATTCAGTTTTTAGATTGAGATGGAGGGCTGTAGCATTAACATAACTGGATGTGGATTCTTTTGTTATCATTTATTAGCTGGATAAATTTGATTAACTTACTTAATATAAATAAGGAATAATGATGATGATAATACAACAGTGGCTACCATTTATTGTTATTTGCCAGGCCCTGGCACTTTAAACTCTATTTCAGTTCAATTTTCAGGCTTTTTTTTTTTTTTTTTTTATTAATGACTCTGAATAAATACTTAAATTCTCTACTCCCCACCCCCTCACATCCAGTTCTCATTTGTGAAATGGGAATAATGATAGTAATGCTGAACTCAGAGATTTGAAGTGACTATTAAATAAGAAAGTATATATGAAGTGTTTAGGGTTTATACCGGAGAAGGCAATGGCAACCCACTCCCGTACTCTTGCCTGGAAAATCCCATGGATGGAGGGGCCTGGTAGGCTGCAGTCCATGGGGTCGCTAGGAGTCGGACACGACACGACTGAGCGACTTCACTTTCACTTTTCACTTTCATGCATTGGAGGAGGAAATGGCAACCCACTCCAGTATTCTTGCCTGGAGAATCCCAGGGACGGGGAGCCTGGTGGGCTGCCATCTATGGGGTCGCACAGAGTCGGATACGACTGAAGCGACTTAGCAGCAGCAGCAGCAGGGTTTAATACACGATTATTTGTAATGGCAGTAGTAGTATGAGAAACCGTAGAATTTCTAAATCTAATCAATTTCTAGTGACTGCTGGTCCTTCATCTAATGAACCTTTACTATAAAGCAGAGGGCCATTCTCACCCCACTCTAGATATGGAAGATCCTACCCAGTAGTACATGAAAACCCTCATTTTCTGTAATGCATGGTTCTGGAAGGACAGATGGGAACAAGTTTACAAAGGGCCTTCTCTGTTGTATTAAGGAGTTAGACTCTAGCACAGAGTGGATAATTTTTGAAGGATTCCTGTTAGGAAAAGTAATCAGACTGCGAGATGCTTTCCTATACTCTTCACTCCCTTTCTATACCTCATTTCTTAACCCTGTTGTTCTCTGGGTTTAAGTCTTTTAAGTTGATATAGAAAAAATGCTCTGAACCTAGGGGATGGTAATGCAATAGAATCAAACTTAAATGTCTGCAATTTCTCAAGGAATCAAACTTCTATCTTTCATGAATTAAAAGATATGAAAAACTTCACTTTTTAGGTTCACTCAAACTATGCTAGTCATAGTTTGAGGATAAGCCTCTAACATTCTGTCCTTCAGCCTCAGTTTTTGTGTGCTTAGAAAAAACTGTTCAAGGCTTTATATATCCTCATGGAAGTTTTAGTGAATTGTGGGATAATCTGAATGAGAAATTAAGCCAGAAAGGTAGACTTTATGTTAGATAGCTAATGATCATTATTTTGCTATATGCCTATAAAGACCTAGCATGAAGTCTCACTGCTGCTGCTGCTAAGTCACTTCAGTCGTGTCCGACTCTGTGCGACCCCATAGACGGCAGCCCACCAGGCTCCCCCGTCCCCAGCATTCTCCAGGCAAGAATACTGGAGTGGGTTGCCATTTCCTTCTCCAATGCATGAAAGTGAAAAGTGAGAGTGAAGTCGCTCAGTCGTGTCCGACCCTTACGACCCCATGGACTGCAGCCCACCACTACTCTCAGTCAAAATTCTAGCAGGCTTTTTTTGTTGTTGTTCGAATTTGATAAGTTGATTCTGTTTACATGAAAATATGGAGGCTGCTGCTGCTAAGTCGCTTCAGTCGTGTCCAACTCTGTGCAACCCCATAGGCAGAGGCCCACCAGGCTTCCCCGTCCCTGGGATTCTCCAGGCAAGAACACTGGAGTGGGTTGCCATTCCCTTCTCCAATGCATGAAAGTAAAAAGTGAAAGGGAAATCACTCAGTCGTGTCTGACTCTTAGCGACCCCATGGACTGCAGCCTACCAGGCTCCTCCATCCATGGGGTTTTCCAGGAAAGAGTACTGGAGTGGGGGGTGCCATTGCCTTCTCCGGAGGACATAAAGATAATTTAAAAATCTTATTATAAATTTACAGAAATCAATAAAACATTTGGTATTGGCAAAAGATAGACAAATCAATGAGATAGAGCAGAAACACACACATAAATACATGGCTTTGTATATTTGATAAGTATTTATTCTCTTCATTTTTATATACATAGATATATATTTATATAATAGGTAGATATGCAATTTATTATATGTCAATTATACCTTAATAAAACATAAATAAATTACCTCTTTAATCTACAAACAATGGGGTTAAAATTTTTAGAAAGTAATATTTCCAAAAGAATCACAAATGAATAAGGAATAGTCAATGCAGTCAGGAAAATTTTTGAAGATAATGACTCCCATTAGTCCTGCAATTTTCACAACTTCTAGAAAGCTACCTTACCTGCTTACGCATTCATGATCATATAAACTCTAGGAACATTTTGATATTTATACCAAACAAAAGCATGAAATAGCAAATAGACCTTCTCTACAGTTCATCAGTTTGGGAGAAGAGAAAAACTGGATCCATCTGAGACTGGTATCCTGAATCAGTAATGATATTAGAGCACTACAATGCTCTGTCTGATACATCCCTACGAAATTTACCACCAGACATGCTACACAAGTTAGGAGTTCAGGACGTCTGTCAGTCAGTCAGTCATGTCTAGCACGTAGCTTACCTCCAGGGCAGAAGAAGCTCACCATGACTGTCTCTATGAAACACTCTGCTTTTCCTGACTTAGGTCAGATTCTGGGGAATGTAACCTCAAGAACAGGTTAAAATGTATTTAACCTATTGTTGGCCTAAGCCTCTATTGCATGAATCTTGAACGCTGCTGAACACTGTCTCTGGCCAGGCGCTGCCTTAGATACTGGGTTGACAAATACAAATACAGTCTTCACTTGAAGGTGTTCAGAATCTACTAAGTGCAAAAGACGAGTACACTGTGATGACGGTGTCATTATTGTAAACTGTACTAAAGAGAGTGTCTGGAGAAGTTTCACTGGTGAAGCACCAAGGGAGTACAGGCAGAAAAACACCACAAAGACAAAGGAGAGGCACATGGTGAATGCAAAGACTGGGTGCAAGGTCAACGTGGGCAATGGAAGGGCGAGCAGAGGACGCACCATTATGGGCTGCATTCGATGCCGTGGAAAGATTAGGTTTAGCCTGGAGTGGGAACCTTTAAGACAGACAGGGGAGGAGAAGGGAATAATCAGATGCTCACATTCTACAGAACACCAGGGCTCATTACAGAATGTATCACAGGAACTAAGACCCAAGGCAAAAATACAGTTACAGAGATTAGGAAAATTATTTTAAAAATCTAGGTGCTCTAGTTAAAAGAACAGAGTGTCAATATTTTCTAAAATAACACATGAAGATTCAGAACTTACAAAAATATTTTGCCTTCCTCATCTGTTATAAGAGTAACCTCATCAATGATCTTTCCTTGTCTCTCTGCTTCTCTTTCTACATGCTCTCTCAAAATTTCATGGATAGTCCACTGTTCACCAGTCAACACTAGGTAAAGCAATGGGTTATTTCCAGATGTCGACTAGGGACATATTAAATATAAAATAGCAGAATGCTATATGCTAATATGTCAGCAAATTTGGAAAACTCAGCAGTGGCCACAGGACTGGTAAAGGTCAATCCTCATCTCAATTTCCAAGAAGGGCAATACTAAAGAATGTTCAAACCACCAGACAACTGCACTCATCTCCCATGCTGGTAAGGTTATGCTCAAAATCCTGCATGCTAGGCTTCAGCATTACATGAACTGAGAACTTACAGATGTCCAAGCTGGGTTTAGAAAAGGCAGAAGAACCAGAGATCAAATTACCAACATTTGCTGGATCACAGAGAAAGCAAGGGAATTCCAGAAAAACATCTACCGTTGTTTCACTGACTATGCTAAAGCCTTTGACTATGCGGATCATAACAAACTGTGGAAAATTCTTAAAGAGATGGAAATACCAGGCCATCTTACCTGTTTCCTACGAAACTTGTATGCAGGTCAAGAAGCAACAGTTAGAAGTTTGTATGGAACAATTGACTGCTTCAGGATTGAGAAAGGAGCATGACAAGGCTGTTTATCATCACCCTGTTTATTTAACTTCCATGCAGAGTATATCATGAGAATTGCTGGGCTGGATGAATTACAAGCTGAAATCAAGATTGCCAGGAGAAATAGCAACAACCTCAGATATACAAATGATACTGCTCTAATGGCAGAAAGCAAAGAGGAATTAAAGAACCTCTCGATGAGGGTGAAGGAGGGGAGTGAAAAAGTCGGCTCAAAACTCAATATTAAAAAAACTAACATCATGGCACCTGGCCCATCACTTCATGGCAAATAGAAGGGGAAATGGTGGAAGCAGTGACAGATTTCCTCTTCTTGGGCTCTAAACTCACTGTGGATGGTGTCTGCAGCCATGAAACCAGAAGACGTTGGCAGGAAAGCTATGACAAACTTAGATAGTGTGTTTAAAAAAAACAAAGACATCACTTTGCTGACAAAGGTCCGTATAGTCAAGCCTATGATCTTTTTAGTATTCACATACAGTTGTGAGAGCTGGATCATAAAGAAGGCAGAGCGCCGAAGAATTGATGCTTTCGAACTATGGTGCTGGAGAAAACTCTTGAGGGTTCCTTTGACAGCAAGGAAATCAAACAAGTCAATCTTAAGGGAAATCAACCCTGAATACTCATTGGAAGGACTGATGCAGAAGCTGAAGCTCCAATACTTTGGTCACCTGATGCAAACAACTGACTTATTGGAAAAGACCCTGATGCTGGAAGAGATTGAAGGCTGAAGGAAAAGACAGTAACAGAGGATGAGATGATTCAATGGCATCACTGATGCAATGGACATGAACTTGGGCAAACTCCAGGAGACGGTGAGGGACAGGGAAGCCTAGCATGCTGCAGTCCTTGGGGTCGTAAAAAGCTGGACACAACTTGGAGAGTGACCAATAACGAGCAGAATACTTTATTATGTTCTAATAAAAAGGATCATTTATTCCTTGCTTATTTATTTATAAAACATTGTTCAGTTTGAAAGAATTCAATTCAGAAAATGACTGAAATCCAAAACACTAAACTTTGAAACTAAAAATCTGCTATACCTAAAACAGTGCCACAAAATAAACAATGGAGCCAGTACATCATGTCACTCATCACTGGCACGTGCCCGTGACCTCTGTACCTCACCAGAGTAAGGGCTCTACTGAGACAGAATGAAGCTCAGAGAAATGCATATCTCATACCATTTGCCATGTGACTTCCTTGTGCCAGACTTCCCTGGGGCCTCTCTTCCTGGATTTCCTGAGATCCCTAACCCCCAGATTACAACACACCCCTCTACCCAAGTCTCTATCATAGCTTTGAGTTCCAGACCTTTTTCTCCTAATGGCTCATAAATACTTAAAAAAGACATAAAAATTGCAGCTTTACTGAGATATGATTCACATACCATTTTAAAGTATACAATTTAGTAGTTTGCAGTATATTCAGAGTATATCTATCTAATTCCAAGTCATTTTCATCACCTTAAAAGGAAACACGATACCCATTATCAGTTATGTGCCCATTTCCCTCAATACCTCTAAACCCCTGCCTTTATGGATTTGTCTATTCCAGACAGGTCATATCTGTGGAACCTATGATGTATATATTTTAAAATATATATCATATCATTGCTTATTTCATGTCATTAACAAGTGTATGTGATGATTTTAATGATGATACGATCAAATTTGAAAGTCAAGTAGTTTTTCTGTGTTCTTCCTCCTGAATGCATTGGGGACATGCATGTGCTCAGGTAAGGAGTAGGGGTGAGGAAGGGCTGTATCTATTAGAATCAAGAGTTGGAAATATCTCAGTGCAAACAGGAATGTGTCCCTAATTCTACATAAAAGGAAATGAAAGAGTGCAAGGTCCCTGAAGACCAGCACACAAGCCAAAAGACCCCAAAAGATTAATAACAGCTTTGAAAAACAAAACCTAATTTTTTTGTTAAATTTGTCAACCACTAATGATATTATGTATTGGGTTGACCAAAAAGTTTGCTCAAGTTTTTCTGTGACACTGTATGGAAAAGCCTGAATGAATTTTTTGGACAACCCAATAAAAGCCAATAAGAGTCAAATTACCACACAAAAGTATTTGCTTAAGTTACTTGATACCTTGATACTTTTTGATAGTCACAGAAAAAGGAATGAGGTTTTAGTTGATTTGCCTAATAACTTGAAAACACATTCTTCAATCTTATGAGGTAGAAACATTAAAATCTAGGGGGGTGACTATGTGTATATACATACATATACACGTATATACATATATACCTATACACATATACACTCACACACACTTAGTATTTTATTCTGCTTGCAATATACAGAACTGATCCCTTTTCCAAGCACCATGCTCTCATATGCAAGTTGGGGTCCCCTGGGTGCCTTTGTATAAGACGATCCATGCAGTGAGCTTAGCTTCTGCAGAGTTCAGTGATTTTAAGTAGCCTGGAGCAAGTCCACTCTCTCTGTGACACTGAACAATTTCAACTTTCCAGCTGTGAGGAGGAAAATGCTTTGCATTATTAAATTGTAGCCATATGCTGTAAAAGCCGACCTTGTAAATACGGAGAGGGAAAAGAATTTAAATTGAGAGGAAACTTCAGATGCAGGCAGTCACTGTATAATAAACGGAACCTGAGATACCTGAGTGAAAGGTCCATAGCCAAACTGCTAGGGGCAGAAGGCTGAGCCACAACCTAGCCGAGGTGAGTCATGAGGGAGACCGCTTTTCACACAGGGACTCTAGCCCTGCCTGTGGGGAACCTAGACACTGGGCAAAGAAAGTGAAGCGTGCTTTCCAAAATTTGACAAACTGCAACTTATATAGGTGCAAGGCCTCTTCAAAGTTTTCTGGAAACAGATGCAGTATAAAGTAAGTAAGTGCATGCACGCAAGCTAAGTCACTTTAGTCGTGCCCAACTCTTTGCAACCCTATCGACCATAGCCCACCAGGCTCCTCTGTCCATGGGATTCTCCAGGCAAGAATTCTGCAGTGGGTTGCCATGTCCTCCTCCACCAGATCTTCCCAACCCAGGAACTGAACCTGCATCTCTTATGGTCTCCTGCACTGGCAGCCAGGTTCTTTACCATGAATGCCACCCAGGAAGTACATAAATTAAGTGCCTACATCAATATATTTTCACTTGGACTCTATGTTACCTTATGATGATATTGTTTCATATACCACAAGGTCATTCTATGCAATTATAACGTGAGGAGCTGGGAAAAAACAAAAGCTTGAATAATTAACCATAGCCCAAGAACTAGTGCTTTCTGTCACAGTTTTGTGAAAGGAAAGTAGTTTTTAGGTTTAAATCACAGTTGTGACTGTGTACCAAGTGGGTCTCCGACCCATACAAACAAAGGTAAAGCACATGAACTTCAAAAGAGGGAAGGGAAAACACAACGGAGGCGCTGAGGTCCAGCCGCTGTACTACCCTGGCAGTGAAGCCTTCTCCTTCACCAATGCTCTGATCCCACACCTCAGAAACTCAGCTGATATCTCTCCCCAAGCTCATCACTGAGGCACGGCTTACTCGAGAGTCCCCCCCATCATTTCCTTACCACCTGCCCACTGCCCTTTGGCGTGGCAGCTACAGCTGTTGAAACTGCCACCAGGGACTCAAGTGTGCTTCTCTCTGTGAATGCCAGGGGACCCAGACTGTCCTGCCAAGTCATCTCAATACAAAGATTTTTCCTTTCTTTCTCTTCATGGCATACTCACCAATACTTAGACGAAGGCCAAACTGTTCTCATCATTCACAAAGCAATGTACCACAATAAACTGTATTATCCATCAGGGGTAAGGAAAGAGAGGCAAGGACAAAGGTGCCAATAATGCAGTGGAATTACTACTGATTTAAGCTCTTGACCCATGAAAAAAATGAGTTAATTTAATTTGCCAATAACTAATTGGGACCTTGGGCAAATCACTTAACCTCTCCACACTGTTTTCACACATAAAGAATTGGACTAGCCATGGATAAGCACCAACAACCTGTTTTTTGGAGTCATGTTTCCAAGCATGTGTTAAACAAATAAATATACTGAATTACAGTACTAAATCACTCATTTTAAAATGTTAGCAGTTTCAGGGGGGTATAAACAAATTTAGATAAAACATAAAGCAACAATCATAATACAGGTAGGGCAGCCCCACTCTGCCTGGGACAATCCAAGAAGACATATGGAATGGTGCGGACAAAAAGGATGAACAAGAATTCCTAGGGTGGATATGGCAGTCCTGGAAGAGAAAGGGCAAACCACGTGGATGAAAGGGAAAGGAAAGGAATCTGATATACTTGCATTTACAGCATTTAAAGTCATGACCTGGAATATGAGTATATAAGGAGCAAATGGATACAGAGAGGATGAGAAAGGATCCTGAGAGAGAACTTAGGGATGAGTCCAGCCAAGGGTGTCTGTGGAGATTCCAGTGGCTCTTGCGGAGATAAAATCTAGCAGAAAAGAAAAGGAATTGAACTTTGGAGCTGTTACCCAGGGGACACAGGGTCCAAAAAGTCCAAAATGTGCAACAAGAAGTTGGGCACTTAAAACATTAGGAGAGAGACCTGTTCCAAAGGCATGTATCTAAGAATAATGAAAGGTGAAGGAACTTAAAAGTCACAGGGGGGATTGAAAACAGAGAACTAAAGACAGAAATCTGTTAATCAGTAACTAAAAGAAAACATTATGGTTCCTGGATTACCAGGAAAAGGCCCTGTTTTCAAGAGCACAGGCAACAAAAGCAAAAATAAACAAACGAGACTGTATCAAACTAAAAGACTTTGCGCAGCAAAGGAAACAATAGCGAAAAGGCAGCCTACAGAGTGAGAGAAAACAATTATAAACCATAGCTCCGACAAAGGGTTAATCTCCAAAATATATAAGGAACTCCTACAGTATAATAGCAAAACAAAACAAAGACTAGGGCTTCCCTGATGGCTCAGACAGTAAAGAATCTGTCTGCAATGAAGGAGACCTGGGCTCAATCCCTGGGTAGGGAAGATCTCCAGAAGGGAATGGCTATGAACTCCAGTATTCTTAACTGAGGAATCCCATCAACAGGTATGGCAGGTATAGTCCACAGGGTCGCAAAAATGTCAGACACAACTGAGCAACTAACTCATACACAGCATAATAGCAAAACAAACAAAAAAGACAACTAATAACCTGATTTAAAATGGGCTAGGGACAACCCAGAGGGATGGAATGGGGAGGGAGGAGGGAGGAGGGTTCAGGATGGGGAACACATGTATACCTGTGGCGGATTCATTTTGATATTTGGCAAAACTAATACAGTTATGTAAAGTTTAAAAATAAAATAAAATTAAATAAATTTTAAAAAAAATAAAAAAAAAATAAAATGGGCTAAGGACTCGAATAGCCTTTTATTCAAAGAAGATATACAAATGCCCAACAGGCATACGAAAAAAGGCTCAATACCATTAACTGTTGTGAATTCCAAATCCAAATCAAAATAAGATCTCACTTCACATTCATCAGGATGGTGGCTCAGATGGTAAAGAATCTGTCTGCAGTGCAGGAGATCTGGGTTCAATCCCTGGGTTGGGAAGATCCCCTAGAGGAAGGCATGACAACCCACTCCAGTATTCTTGCCTGGAGAATCCCATGGACAGAGGAGCCTGGTGGGCTACAATTCCATGGGGTTGCAAAGAGTGGGACATGACTGAGCAACTAACCACGCACATTGTCAAAAAATAAAAAAATAAAATGATGATAAGTGCAGTGGAGAATGTGGAGAAACTGGAATCCTTGCACACTGGTGAATGCGAGTGTGAATGCAAAACGGTACAGCCATTATGAAACACAATATGAGTACTCCTCAAAAAATTCAAAGCAGAATTATCGTATAATCTAGCAATCTTCAAAGAGATACCCACACTCTCATGTTTATAATGGCCAGAATGTTGGAACAACTTAAATGCCCATCAACACATGAATATATGGTATATGCATGGTTAGTCGCTCAGTCGTGTCCAACTCTTAAGACCTCATAGACTGTAGACTGCCAGGCTCCTCTGTCCATGGGATTCTCCAGGCAAGAGTACTGGAATGGGTTGCCATTTCCCTCTCCAAGGGATCTTCCCAATCCAGGAATCAAACCCAGGTCTCCTGCATTGCAGGCAGACTTTTTACCAACTTAGCTACAAGGGAAGTCCATAAGTTATATACATACAGCAAATACTGTTTAACCTTTTTTTTAAAAACAGGAAATTTTGCAGTATGCAACAACATGAATGAACGTTGAAGACATGATGCTAAGTAAAATAAACTAGTCAAAGAAAAACACCTACGTGAGGAATCTACAATAGTCAGTGCCATAGAATCAGAGTGGAATGGTGGTCGTTAGGGGCCAGGGCAAAGAGGAAATAGGGAGTTACTAATCAACAGGCAAAAAGTTTCAGTTAAGATGAACACACTCTAGAAATGTGTTTTACAATACTGTTTCTAGAACCACTTAAAAATTTCTTAAGAGGGCAGACCGCATGTTAAGTGTTCTTGGTGAACTACCAGTTTTTAAAAAATTAAACCAAGGGAAAAATTTTTCAGTAGCACTAAGCTAAGTCGCTTCAGTCGTGTCCAACTCTGTGCGACCCCAGAGACGGCAGCCCACCAGGCTCCCCCATCCCTGGGATTCTCCAGGCAAGAACACTGGAGTGGGTTGCCATTTCCTTCTCCAATGCATGAAAGTGAAAAGTGAAAGGGAAGTCGCTCAGTCGTGTCTGACTCTTAGTGACCCCATGGACTGCAGCCTACCAGGCTCCTCCGTCCATGGGATTTTCCAGGCAAGAATACTGGAGTGGGGTGCCATCGCCTTCTCTGTTCAGTAGCATATCATCAATTAAATCAAATGTTCAATAATACGGAAACAGGAATAGAATGGAAAGGAACCACACTGGATTCAGGTCATAAAAAGTGAATTTAATGAGAATCATTTCAAGTAGGGACAGAAGTCCAATTGTAGAAGGTAAGTAGAAATTTTAATCTTTTATATTATGTCATGAAAAAGAAGAGCAAGATGGGTCACTTGGTTGAAAGGGGTTGTCTGAATGAGGGCCAAAAGATCTAATTTTTTTTAAGTAAGAAATAAGTTTCCAGAAAGGAGTTAACAGAATAAGGGAGTTATACTGAGAGGAGCAGGAAGAGTAAGGGATAGAGAAAATCTTCAATGGAGAGAGCTTGTAGCTTGTATGTAAACGCAAGTAGGAAAATATTTATACAAGTGAATATAAGATACAAAGTGTTGCCAGTGGGAGAGTAATCTCAAAGGATACATTTGTACCCTTTCTCACCTCACTATGAAAAACTATGTAACAAAATTTCATTCCACATTTCTTGTCATGCCAAAAGGCTTAAGGAAAAAACTGACTACCATAAAACCATACTTCTATTCTGCCTTGAGACTTGAAAATATGTTTCTCTTGTCTCTTTGATATAATCTCTAATATTCTATTCTTATGCATCTTATCTTGATCTGTAACTTTATGTCATCTGAAGTCTTTAGGGGAGTACAGTGTAACAATTTAACACATTTTTACTGGGATTCACATCAAATGATACTTCCTGCAGAAAGTTCTTGATAAACCCAGCTGGAGAGAAAGTAGAATGAAAAAGTCCTCCCTTTTACCTTTCACCAAGCACCTGCTACTTGCCAGATAAGCTCTCCCATTTAATGCTTACAACTGGCATGAGTGTGATTGACTGCTGAGTTACAGAGAAGGGGGCTGATCTGGTCATGCTCCTCATGGCCCTTGTGATCACTGGAAAACTTGGAGCCTTGAGGCAGGGGAAATTTGTAATTCCATTAATTGTTATTTCCACTTCAGAAAAGTGTCTGACTGCGACTGCATGGACTGTAGCCTGCCAAGCTCCTCTGTGACCCCATGGACTATAGTCGGCCAGGCTCCTTTGACCCTGGGATTTGCCAGACAAGAATACTTGAGGTAGCCATTCCCTTCTCCAGGGGATCTTTTCAACCCAGGGATCTGACACGGGTCTCTTGTATTGCAGTCGGATTCTTTAACTCTGACCCACCAGGGAATACACTCCTTACAATGGCTGGAAATAGTAACTCACAACTTCAAACTCCATAACACATGAGTTGTAGCACTAAGTGATACTAGCTTTTCACAATATGTGTAAAATATTGTATGTACTTATGGACAGAAACTTTTGAGACAGTAAGGTTCATATGCAAATCACTTCTGAATCTTCCACAGCATCTAGTCTAGTGCCTTGCAAAAAAGAGATGTCCATTAAATATCTGAGGCTAAAAATCTACCTATAGACAGCTCTTTCAAGGCTGTTTATTGTTCTTGGTGTGGAATGGTGCAGGACAAATGGCTGTCTCTACTCATATAGAGCTTAATCCATCCACACCCTGTCTCCTGGAATGTAATAATTAAATCTTAAATCAGCAACCAGGTGGCACTCAAGTAGTAGTATCTGTAGCCTACCAGGGCAGATGATTGGGACGATATAGATAAATCTGATTTCATGTCCTCATAAAATATTCCTAAATTGTCTTTTTCCTCCAAAATTAATATTACAAGTAATCAGACCGGACCTATTGCAGAGGCTAGGCATGGAGCCAACTGCTATGTTGATCAACTTTTGAGGAGTGGGTTATACAAGAGTACCCATAATGCTTGGGCTTCCCAGGTGGCATCAGAGGTAAAGAAGCCACCTGCCAATGTAGGAGACTTAAGAGACATGGGTTCGAACCGTGGGTGTGGAAGATCCCCTGGAGGAGGGCATGGCAACCCACCCCAGTATTCTTGCCTGGAGAATGCCATGGATAGCAGATCCTGGTGGGCTACAGTCCATAGGGCTGCACAGAGTCAGACATGACTGAAGTGACTGAGCATGCACGCACACACCCATAATGCAAACTGTCAAAATCAGTAGCTAAGGACTATGTGCCCTTCCAGACCTTTTAAAATGAACAAAACACATTTTCTATCCACCCCTCCTCTGCTCTTGAGTTCTGTCCTAAGTTTGAACATTTAAGAAATTTACTGAATGTGAAGCCTTAAAAAAGTTAAAGGATAAAGAAGAAAAAACAACACCAGTTAGGAAAAAATCCTTTGATTTTCACACTGACTCCCATATACCTCATTCTCAAATTACTTAAAAGCTGGTTTACCTATAATGTGAGGTCTTACTACAGATAACCAACCCTTTTACTGTCTTTCTACTTAAACTTTTATGAATAGAAAGGCTGTTTATAGTCTGTTGCATATTGTCAAGAGCTGAAGTTTGGAAGTACTTCTATGCTACCCCACGTCCGAGGTCAGGGGAGGCGGCCGAGAGGAGCTACCCCACACCTGAGGTCAGGGGAGGCGGCTGGGAGGAGCAACCCCAAATCCAAGGAGTGGCGGCTGCGCTGGAGCAGGAGGGCGACGAGGAGCTACTCCACATTCAGGACCGGAGGGGCGGCCATGAGGGGATACCCCTCGTCCAAGGCAAGGAGCAGTGGCTGCGCTTTGCTGGAGCAGCCATGAAGAGCTACCTCACGTCCAAGGTAAGAGAAACCCAAGTAAGATGGTAGGTGTTGCAAGAGGGCATCAGAGGGCAGACACACTGAAACCATAATTACAGAAATCTACCCAATCTGATCACACAGACCACAGCCTTGTCTAACTCAATGAAACTCAGCCATGCAGTCTGGGGCCAGCCAAGATGGGCAGGTCATGGTGGAGAGGTCTGACAGGATGTAGTCCAATGGAGAAGGGATTGGCAAACCACTTCAGTATTCTTGCCTTGAGAACTCCATGAACAGTATGAACAGGCAAAATGATAGGATACTGAAAGAGGAACTACCCAGGTCAGTAGGTGCCCAATATGCTACTGGAGATTAGTGGAGAAATAACTCCAGAAAGAATGAAAGGATGGAGCCAAAGCAAAAACAAACCCAGTTGTGGATGTGACTGGTGATAGAAGAAAGGTCTGATGCTATAAAGAGCAATATGGCATAGGAACCTGGAATGTCAGGTCCATGAATCAGGGCAAATTGGAAGTGGTCAAACAGGAGATGGCAAGAGTGAATGTCGACATTCTAGAAATCAGTGAACAAAAATGGACTGGAATGGGTGAATTTAACTCAGATGATCATTATATCTACTACCGTAGAAAGGACTCTCTCAGAAGAAATGGAGTAGCCATCATGGTCAACAAAAGAGTACGAAATGCAGTACTTGGATGCAATCTCAAAAATGACAGAATGATCTCTGTTCATTTCCAAGGCAAACCATTCCATATCACAGTAATCCAAGTCTATGCCCCAACCGGTAATGCTGAAGAAGCTGAAGCCGAACGGTTCTATGACAACCTACAAGACGTTTTAGAACTAACATCCCAAAAAGATGTCCTTTTCATTATAGGGGACTGGAATGCAAAACTAGGAAGTCAAGAAACACCTGGAGTAACAGGCAAATTTGGACTTGGAGTACGGAATGAAGCAGGGCAAAGTCTAATAACAGAGTTTTGCCAAACGAACGCACAGGTCATAGCGAACACCCTCTTCCAACAACACAAGAGAAGACTCTAGACATGGTCAACACCGAAATCAGATTGATTATATTCTTTGCAGCCAAAGATGGAGAAGCTCTATACAGTCAGAAAAAAACAAGACTGGGAGCTCACTGTGGCTCAGATCATGAACTCCTATTGCCAAATTCAGACTTAAATTGAAGAAAGTAGGGAAAACCACTAGACCATTCAGGTATGACCTAAATGAAATTTCTTATGACTATAGAGTAGAAGTGAGAAATAGATTTAGGGACTAGATCTGATAGACAGAGTGCCTGATGAACTGTGGACGAAGGTTCATGACATTGTACAGGACACAGGGATCAAGACCATCCCCGTGGAAAAGAAATGCAAACAAGCACAATGGCTGTTGGAGGGGGCCTTACAAATAGCTGTGAAAAGAAGAGAAGCAAAAGGCAAAGGAGAAAAGAAAGATATTCCCATTTGAATGCAGAGTTCCAAAGAATAGCAAGGAGAGATACGAAAGCCTTCCTCAGTGATCAATGCAAAGAAATAGAGGAAAACATACCAAGAGAACATTTCATTCAAAGATGGGCTCGAAAAAGGACAGAAATTATATGGACCTAATGGAAGGAGAGGATATTAAGAAGAGGTGGCAAGAATACACAGAAGAACTGTACAAAAAAGATCTTCATGACCCAGATAATCACAATGGTGTGATCACTCACCTAGAGCCAGACATCCCGGAATGTGAAGTCAAGTAGGCCTTAGAAAGCATCACTACAAACAAAGCTAGTGGAGGTGATGGAATTCCAGTTGAGCTATTTCAAATCCTGAAAGATGATGCTGTGAAAGTGATGCACACAATATGCCAGCACATTTAGAAGACTCAGCAGTGCCCACAGGACTGGAAAAGGTCCGTTTTCATTCTGATCCCAAAGAAAGGCAATGCCAAAGAATGCTGAAACTACTGCACAATTGCACTCATCTCACACACTAGTAAAGTAATGCTCAAAACTCTCCAAGCCAAACTTCAGAAATACGTGAACCATGAACTTCCAGATGTTCAAGCTGGTTTTAGGAAAGGCAGAAGAACCAGCGACCAAATTGCCAACATCCACTGGATCATGGAAAAAGCAAGAGAGTTCCAGAAAAACATCTATTTCTGCTTTATTGACTATGCCAAAGCCTTTGACTGTGTGGATCACAATAAACTGTGTAAAATTCTGAAAGAAATGGGAATGCCAGACCACCTGACCTGCCTCTTGAGAAACCTATATGCACGTCAGGAAGCAACAGTTAGAACTGGACATGGAACAAAGGACTGGTTCCAAATCGGGAAAGGAGTATGTCAAGGCTGTATATTGTCACCCTGCTTATGTAACTTATATGCAGAGTACATCATGAGAAATGCTGGGCTGGAAGAAGCACAAGCTGGAATCAAGACGGCTGGGAGAAGTATCAATAACCTCAGATATGCAGATGACACCACCCTTATGGCAGAATGTGTAGAGGAACTAAAAAGCCTCTTGATGAATGCCAAAAAGGAGACTGAAAAAGTTGGCTTAAAGCTCAACATTCAGAAAACGAAGATCATGGCATCCAGTCCCATCACTTTATGGGAAATAGATGGGGAAACAGTGGAAACACTGTAAGATTTTATTTTTTGGGGATCCAAAGTCACTGAGGATGGTGATTGCAGCCATGAAATTAAAAGACGCTTACTCCTTGGAAGAAAAGTTATGACCAACGTAGACAGCATATTCAAAAGCAGAGACATTACTTTGCCAACAAAGGTCCTTCTAGTCAAGGCTATGGTTTTTCCTGTGGTCATGTATGGATGTGAGAGTTGGACTGTGAAGAAAGCTGAACGCTGAAGAATTGATGCTTTTGAACTGTGGTGTTGGGGAAGACTCTTGAGAGTCCCTTGGACTGCAAGGAGGTCCAACCAGTCCATTCTAAAGAAGATCAGTCCTGGGTGTTCATTGGAAGGACTGATGCTGAAGCTGAAACTCCAGTACTTTGGCCACCTCATGCAAAGAGTTGACTCACTGGAAAAGACCCTGATGTTGGGAGGGATTGGGGGCAGAAGGAAAAGGGGACGACAGAGGATGAGATGGCTGGATGGCATCACTGACTCAATGGACATGAGTTTGAGTAAACCCCGGGAGTTGTTGATGGACAGGGAGGCCTGGCATGCTGAGATTCATGGGGTCACAAAGAGTAGGACACAAGTGAGTGACTGAACTGAACTGAACTGATTCTTGCCTAGCAAATTCCATGGACAGAAGAGCCTGGTATGCTGCAGTCCATGGGGTCTCGAAGAGTCAGACGCAACTGAGTGACTTCACTTTCACTTTTCACTTCCGTGCATTGGAGAAGGAAATGGCAACTCACTCCAGTGTTCTTGCCTGGAGTATCCCAGGGACGAGGGAGCCTGGTGGGCTGCCATCTATGGGTCGCACAGAGTCAGACACGACTGAAGTGAATTAGCACCAGCAGCAGCTATGTATCATGAAATAGTTCATTTCCCATCCCCATTAAAAAAACAACAACAACAGCAGCAACTTGATTCTGGTGGATACGATAAATGAGGATATAAGAATGAGTGGGTATGAACTTATAAACTGAGAAGTGAATGGACTATTATTAAAAATCAGAGTAAATATTTCCCTTTCTTTGATCTTAAACATGAATGATATTCTCAAATAAAACATGCTCTGAGGTTATTTAGGACCTATGGTAGTATTTCTGCCATCATACCTAAACAGCAAAGAAAAATGTGGCATTATTTCTGTAACTATTAAGAGAGTATTGTTTGTTCCAAATGCTAAATTTTGACAAAAACATTGTGAGAAGTTAAATATAGGCCCTAGGGATCCCTGTAGATGATAACTATAGCTGCAGATGCTAGTTTTCTTGATAATTATTTGTTTGGTTTCATTAGTTTCATGACAACCCTTTGCAACTTCAATCTCAATATCAATAAAGTCGAATAGGGAAGAGATGAACCTCAAAAATTGTTTGATTTAAATTTTTTTTAATGCAAAACTAGCATATTATTATAGTCAATAGATACTACTGTGGACCAAAGGAAAAACCAAACAAGAAAAATACCTTGAGACAAATGAAACACACCAAATTTTATGGGCTGCAACAAAAAGCAATTCTAAGAGGAAAGTTATTGTGACAAATGTCTAACTCAAGAAATAAGGAAAATCGAAAATAAACAACCTAAATACATACCTCAAGGAACTAGAAAAAACAACAAATTAAGCCCAAAGTTAGTAGAAGGAGAAAAAAAACAAAGACTAGAACAGGTATAAATGAAATAGAAAGTAAAATGATAATAGAAAATGCCAATGAAATTAAGAGCTAGTTCTTTAAAAGATCACCAAAATTGACAAACCTTTATCTAGACTCACCAAGAAAAAAAAAGATACATGCCTTAAATAAAGTCAGAAATGAAAGAAGAGATATTACAACTGATACCACACAAATACAAAGTATCATAGGAGATTACAATGAACAATTATACTCTATGGAATGAATAACTTAGAAGAAATGGATAAATTCCTGGAAACATACAACCTACCAAGAGTGAATCATGATGAAATAGAAATTCTGAGCAGACCAATTACTAGTAAGGATATTTAATCAGTAATCCAAAACCTCTCAAAAAATAAAAATTCAAGACTAGACCACTTCAGTGAAATTTTTTTGGATATGTATTTTATTGTTTAGAAATTTCCAACAGAGCAATCATTAAGTACCTTTGTCAGGAGATGTCTACAAGAATCTAGACTGGATAATAAGGACAGGCAGAACTGTCAGCTCCCCCTGCAAATCCACACTACACTGGAACAAACAGCCAGCGTTAAGGTACAAGGTGATGAGGTGCAAGACACAAGGTCCACCTAGCATCCGCCATGTGCGTGCAGACCTAGATGAACAGTAGAAAACTTTACAGATGTAGATTTCAAGTGCAACCCCAAATCACAAATGACTTTCTTTGGCAGTGCCCAACCAAGACACCAGAATAGAATCTGTAGAAAAGCAAATCTATCATGATCAGCTATTCCCACCTGAATATACTTAACCTATCAAGAATTCAAAAAAGAATCAATACAATCCTTCTCCAACTCTACCCAAAAATCAAAAGTATGTACACACTCATGAGGTTAGTAATACCATGGTACCAAAAGTAGAAGAAGATGTCATTACAATAAAAATTCATACACCAATATCCCTAATGTACATAGATTTTAAAAATCCTCAACAAAATATTAGCAAAACAAACTCAATACCACATTAAAATTATATACCATGATCAAGTAGGATTAATTCAGGTGATACAAGGATCATTCAATAACCACAAGTCAGTCCATGTGATATACCACATCACAAAAGGAAGGATAAAAATTATTCTGTCATCTCTATAGATGCAAAAAAAGTATCTGACAAAATTCAACATCGATTCATGATAAAAATTCTCAACAAAGTGTATACAGAGAAAATGTACCTCAACATAATAAAGGCCATATATGATAATCCTACAGCTAATATCACACTCAATGGAAAAGCTGAAATTTTTTCCTCTAAGATTATGAACTAGACAAGGATCCCCACTGGCTCCAGTTTTATTCATCATAGTATGGGAAGTCCTTGCCAGAGCAATTAGAAAAAGAAGAAGAAGAAGAAAGAAATAAAAGGCAACTAAATTGGAAAGGAAAAAGCAAAACTGGTACTATTTACAGATAGCATAATATTTTATACTGAAAACCCTAAAACCCCATCAGAAAACTATTAGAATTAATAAATGGATTCAGTAAAGTTACAGGACATAAAATTAATACTC
The DNA here is from genome assembly GCF_029407905.1 of Bubalus kerabau. Lineage (NCBI taxonomy): Eukaryota > Metazoa > Chordata > Mammalia > Artiodactyla > Bovidae > Bubalus > Bubalus kerabau. The sequence continues at coordinate 95,513,043 of NC_073627.1, read as the reverse complement.
AAAAAATTGCTGCATTTATCTATATATTAATAATGACCAGAAAAAGAAACTAAGAAATAAGAAAACAATCACATTTATAAATACATCAAAGAGAATAAAATACCTAGGAATAGATTTAACAGAAGAATTGAAAGAACTCTATATTTAAAACTAAAAAACATTAATTAAACTGAATAAGACACACATTAATGGCAAGATGCTCTGTGCTCAGAGATTATAATAATTAATGTAGTTAAAATGCCCACACCACCCAAAGCAATATATAGATTCAATGCCATCCCTATAAAAATTTCAATGGCATTTTTCACAAAAATAGAACAAGTAGTTATAAAATTTCAATGGAAGAAAAAGAAATCCCAAATACTCAAAGCAGTCTAGAGAAAGAAGAACAAACCAAGAGGCATCTTACCATGATTTCAAACTGTATTACAAAGCTATAGTAATTAAAAGAGTGTGGTATTGGCCTAACACAGACCTATAGATCAGTGGAACAAAATAAAGAGCCCAGAAATAGACCGAAACATATATGATCAATTAATTTTTAACAGTATGAAACACAAAAAGATAGGACACTGAAAGATGAATTCCCTAGGCTGCGAGGTGCCCGATATGCTACTGGAGATCAGTGGAGAAATAACTCCAGAAAGAATGAAGAGACGGAGTCAAAGCAACACCACCACCCAGTTGTGGATGTGACTGATGATGGAAGTAAAGCCAAGGCTGTCAAGAACAATATTGCATAGGAACCTGGAACGTTAGGTCCATGAATCAAGGTAAATTGGAAGCAGTCAAACAGGAGATGGCAAGAGTGAACGTCAACATTCTAGGAATCAGCAAACTAAAATGGACTGGAATGGGTGAATTAACTCAGATGACCATTATATCTACTTCTGTGGGCAAGAATCCCTTAGAAGAAATGGAGTAGCCATCATAGTCAACAAAAGTAGTCCAAAATCCAGTACTTGGATGCAATCTCAAGAACGACAGAATGATCTCTGTTCATTTCCAAGGAAAACCATTCTGTATCACAGTAATCCAAGTCTATGCTCTAACCAGTAACCCTGAAGAAGCTGAGGTTGAATGATTCTATGATCCTACAAGACCTTTTAGAACTAACACCCAAAAAAGATATCCTTTTCATTATAGGGGACTCGAATGCAAAAGTAGGAAGTCAAAAAATACCTGGAGTAACAGGAAAATTTGGCCTTGGAATACAGAATGAAGCAGGGCAAAGGCTAATAGAGTTTTGCCAAATGAATGCACTGGTCATAGCAAACACCCTCTTCCAACAACACAAGAGAAGACTCTACACATGGACATCACCAGATGGTCAACACCAAAATCAGACTGATTATATTCTTTACAGTAAAGATGGAGAAGCTCTACACGGTCAGCAAAAACAAGACCAGGAACTGACTGTGGCTCAGATCATGAACTCCTCACTGACAAATTCAGACTGAAATGGAAGAAAGCAGTGAAAACCACTAGACCATTCACATATGATCTAAATCAAATCCCTTATGATTATAGAGTGGAAGTGACAAATAGATTCAAGGGATTAGATCTGGTAGACAGAGTGCCTGAAGAAATGTGGACAGAGGTTCATGACAATGTACAGGAGGTACGGATCAAGACCACCCCCATGGAAAAGAAATGCAAACAAGCAAAATGGCTGTCTGGGGAGGCCTTGCAAATAGCTGTGAAAAGAAGAGAAGCAAAAAGTAAAGGAGAAAAGGAAAGATATAAGCATCTGAATGCAGAGTTCAAAAGAATAGCAAGGAGAGATAAGAAAGCCTTCCTCAGCGATCAATGCAAAGAAATAGAGGAAAACAACAGAATGGGAAAGAATAGAGATCTCTTCAAGAAAACTAGAGATACCAAGGGAACATTTCATACAAAGATGGGCTCAATAAAGATACAAAGATGGGCTCAATAAAGAACAGAAATGGTATGGACCTAACTGAAGCAGAAGATATTAAGAAGAGGTGGCAAGAATACACAGAACTGTACAAAAAAGAGCTTCACGACCAAGATAATCACAATGGTGTGATCACTCACCTAGAGCCAGACATCCTGGAATGTGAAGTCAAGTGGGCCTTAGAAAGCATCACTACGAACAAAGCTAGTGGAGGTGATAGAATTCCAGCTGAGCTATTTCAAATCCTGAAAGACGATCCTGTGAAAGTGCTGCACTCAATATGCCAGCAAATTTGGAAAACTCAGCAGTGGCCACAGGACTGGAAAAGGTCAGTTTTCATTCTAATCCCAAAGAAAGTCAATGTCAAAGAATGTTCATCTACCGTACAATTGCACTCATCTCACATACTACCAAAGAAAGGCTCAAAATTCTCCAAGCCAGGCTTCAAGAGTACATGAACTGAGAACTTCCAGATGTTCAAGCTGGATTTAGGAAAGGCAGTAGAACCAGAGTTTAAACTGCCAACATCCATTGGATCATCGAAAATGCGAGAGAGATCCAGAAAAATAGCTACTTCTGCTTTATTGACTATGCCAAAGCCTTTGATTGTGTGGATCACAACAAACTGTGGAAAATTCTGAAAGAGATGGGAATACTGGACCACCTGACTTGCCTCCTGAGAAATCTGTATGCAGATCAGGAAGCAACAGTTAGAACTGGACATGGAACAAAGGACCGGTTCCAAATAGGGAAAGGAGTACATCAAGGCTGTATATTGTCACCCTGCTTATTTAACTTATATGCAGAGTACATCATAAGAAATGCTGGGCTGGATGAAGCACAAGTTGGAATCAAGATTGCCGGGAGAAATATCAATAATCTCAGATAAGCAGATGACACCACCCTTATGGCAGAAAGATAAGAACTATAGAGCCTCTTGACGAAAGTGAAAGAGAGTTAAAAAATTGGATTAATATTCAACATTCAGAAAGCCGTAAGATCATGGCATTCGGTCCCATCAGTTCAGTTCAGTTCAGTTGCTCAGTCATGTCTGACTCCTTGCGACCACATGATTCACTGCAAGCCAGGCCTCCCTGTCCATCACCAACTCCCAGAGTTTACTCTAACTCATTTCCATCGAGTTGGTGATGCCATCCAGCCATCTTATCATCTGTCATCCCCTTCTCCTCCTGCCCCCAATCCCTCCCATCATCAGGGTCTTTTCCAATGAGTCAACTCTCGCATGAGGTGGCCAAAGTATTGGAGTTTCAGCTTCAGCATCAGTCCTTCCAATGAACACCCAGAACTGATCTCCTTTAGAATGGACTGGTTGGACCCCCTTGCAGTCCAACGGTCTCTCAAGAGTCTTCTCTGACACCAAAGTTCAAAAGCATCAATTCTTCGGCACTCAGCTTTCTTCACAGTCCAACTCTCACATCCACACATGACTTCTGGGAAAACCATAGCCTTGACTAGACAGACCTTTGTTGGCAAAGTAATATCTCTGCTTTTCAATATGCTATCTAGGTTGGTCATTATTTTCCTTCCAAGGAGTAAGCATCTGGTCCCATCACTTCATAGCAAATAGATGGGGAAGCAATGGAAACAGTGACAGATTTTATTTTGGGGGGGCTCCAAAATCACTGCAGATAGTGACTGCAGCCATGAAATTAAAAGATGTTTGCTTCTTGGAAGAAAAGTTATGACCAACCTAGACAGCATATTAAAAAGCAGAGACATTACTTTGCCAACAAAGGGCCATCTAGTCAAAGCTATGGTTTCTCCAGTAGTCACGTATGGATGTGAGATTTGGACCATAAAGAAAGCTGAGCACTGAAGAATTGATGCTTTTGAACTGTGGTGTTGGAAAAGACTCTTGAGAGTCTTGGACTAAAGGAGATCAAACCAGTCAATCCTAAAGGAAATAAGTCTTGAATATTCATTGGAAGGACTGATGCTGAAGCTCAAACTCCAATACTTTGGCCACCTGATGCAAAGAACGGACTCATCTGAAAAGACTCTAATGCTCGTAAAGATTGAAGGCGGGAGAAGGGGATGAAAGAGGATGAGATGGTTAGATGGCATCACCGACTCAATGGACATGAGTTTGAGCAAATTCTGGGAGCTCATGATGGACAGAGAGGCCTGGCATCCTGCAGTCCATGGGGTCACAAAGAGTCGGACAGGACTGAGCTACTGAACTGAACAGAACTGAATTTTTAACAGATGAGCCAAGAATATACAATGGGTAAAGGACAGTCTCTTTAATAAATAGTACTGGAAAATTTGGACAGCCAGATGCTAAAGAATGAAACTAGACCACTATCTGATTGTACTTAAAAACTAAGTCAATGGATTAATGTTCTGAATGTAAAACCTGAAACCATAAGACTTATAGAATAAACACAGTAATCTCCTTGATGTTGGCCCTGGTAATGATTTTAAAATCTGACACCAAGAGCAACAACAAAAGAAGAATAAACAAGTGGGATGACACCAAACTAAAAAGCTCTGCAAAACAAAGGAAACCATCAACAGAATGAAAAGCAACCTACTGAATGGGGAAACTATTTATAAATAATATATCAGATAAGGGTATAATATCCAAAATATATAAAGACATCATGCAACTCAATAGCAAAAGAATCAAAGAAGCTGATTTAAAAGTGGGCAAAAATCCTAAATAGATGTTTTCCAAAGGAGATATACACAGATACCTAAAAATATGCTCTATATCATTAGTCACCAAGGAAATGCAAATCAAAACCACAATGAGATATCACCTTGACCTTGTTAGAATGGCTATTATCAAAAACAGAAGACAAGTATTGGAGAGGCTATGGAGAAAAGGGTGGGAATGTAAATTGGGGCAGCCCCTAAGGAAAAGAGAATGGAAATCACTTAAAAAATTATAAATAGAACTATGATATGATCCACTGATTCTATGTCTGAGAAAATGAAAACACAAATTCAAAAAATACACACTCCCATGTTCACTGCAGCATTATTTACAGTAGCCAAGATACAAAAACAACCTACGTGTCCACTGATGGGTAAATGAATAAAGAAATTGCGATATGTATGTGGTACACATATAGAATAGCATATCATTCAGCCATAAAAAGAACAAAATCCTGCCATTTGGGACAACATGGATGGACTTGAGGGCGTTATGCTAAAATGAAATATGTTAGAAGAAAGGCAAATACTGTATGATCTCTCAAAGATGGTATTTATATAAACATAAAATAATGTCTTAAATGAAAGATAAGCATATTGCTAGTTAATAGATACACTTTATTTAACTTATTCAATTATTTATTTAGTTCCATTTTTATTCCAGAAAGGATACAAAGTGACAAACTATTTGACATTTACCCAATATATGATCTTAATAGTTGCCAGAGGTTTTGCCAAACTACACACAAAAGCACCTCACAAAACAATACAAGCATCTGACAAATTTTGCAAAAAAGAAAAGTAGGATAAGTCCATGTCATTCTAGGTAAGAAAGCTCTGGTTAGTGATACTTAGAATGCTTCATAAGCTCTCAGTATAGAATTTGCAAAAAGTGTCCTAGGATTCAATGTTTCCTTGTTATATTTCCAAGAGACAACTCCCCACAAACCTATACTCTTCCTGAACTCCAAAATGAGGCATCCACTTCTAGCTGACTGAGGGGCAAAGTTCAACTTTTAGATGGTCTTGTTTTTCTTGGAAAGCAACTACCCCAGGACTGGGCAACAGACTGAGATTGGGAACTCGAAAAGTTCATAGCCCAAGGAATATAGAGACACAAAATAATATAGCATATCAAAGTTCATTGCAAAAGAGTATAATCCAATCACACACCTTCTAAAAGTGAAAGTGGAGGTTTTAATCATTCAAAATAAATTAGGTCTGTGTCTAAGTTCCTTAATTAATGGTTTATTCTCTTTTGGTCCACAACAGTTGTTTGCTATAGTTGAGACAGGACTCTTGCAGTTCTATTGCTTAGAAGGAATTAATTTACTGTTCAAAAAGAAGCATCTAGATATAAACATATAACTTTTGACCCCAAAATAAATAAGAAAAATGTGAATCATACAAAAAATGAAGTAGTCTACTGTTTCTTAACCAAAATGATCCTGTCATGTCCTTGGATGAAGTCAGACTTTTGGGGCACCTTATCCCAGAAAAGATTATGGTGCCCATCCCCACTATGTAACAAAGAATAAACACAAAACATTAAATCACAAAATAGTAAGAGTATAAGGAAATACTACTAAGACTATTTAACTTATTCAAGTATTTCTTTAGTTCCATTTTTTTCCAGAAAGGATATAAGGTGACAAATTATTTGACATAAATAATGTTAAAAAATACATTATTTGTACTTTTAAATAATAAAAAATATTATTTTATTATTTAAAAAGAAACAGAAAGATAAAACATCTCTATTTTTTCTTGATAAAAAAACTATTTAAATGCATTTAAAAATAGTAAGTATCAAATATTCTTCCTCCCCCAAAATGTATAGCTTTTGTTCAAATACCTGTGACTAGTTTGCTTACTAAATACAAATCTCAAGAAGGCAACGCTAAACACTAGTTTTAGTTTAAAAAACTAAAAGCCTATCTATAGACTCCATACTACAGTATGACGAGCTTCAAGGTCACGTTTCGGAAGTTCTTCTGAATCAGCAAGGAACTGTCTCTATGTCAGACAGTCATGTCTGATGCTGGAGAAAATCCAAGCCAGAGGGATGCCGCATTTGTGGGAGACCCATGCACCTGTACTTATAGGAGGATTGGATGTGATCTCCACCTTCATGTCAACAGAGGGAAACAGATTTCAAAGAGACTTTGCCTTGAAAAGATCTTGAATGTTTGTCTCTTCCCAAGTTGTTATGCAATAAACACAGAAGAAGAAGGTGGCAATGTCCAGAGGTTGCTCATCTCCCAGTGGAAAACTAGCAGTGACAAGACAGTGTTCCCACTCAAGGCAATCTTTTTCAAAAGTTTACCTTCTCTTTGCTACAACAATACAAACAGCAAAGCGATATGACTGTTTCATTGCATATGGTAGTAAATTGAATTTGTCCGTAAAGATATGGACCCTTCTTCTTATACTAAATTTGAACTTTGGAGATTTCACACTTCAGCCAAAGCCAGAAAGCAGTTGAACAGAGGCTCCTAGAGATAAATTATGCTCTAAAAATACCAAACAGGCTTATATTTATGAAAAGAGCTTAGAATAATAAGAATAATTTATCCCTATTGATTGCAAAACAAAAATCTTAATAAGTTATGATTTTTTCACATTTCCAATTAGAAACTATTTAATATTCCTAGCGGCTTGATTTATTTCAAGGTATTACAGAACAAATTCTTACTTTTATCAAACAGAATTCCTTCATAATCTCTACTATTAGACAAAATATAATGATACACAAAGCAAGTTAAAATGACGAAGTGCTTTTCAATCATCAAAGAAAATTCTCATTTTATTCCATTTAATTTTGATATTTTATATGTTTTATTATATTCTATCTCTGAAAAAACTGGTAACCAATGTACAATTTACATGTACACAGTATTCAACTAATCATAGTATACAACATTCCAGTCTTAAGACATAGTTCTCAAAAGGCTGATTTCTAAGGAAAATTTAATAGGAAAAAAAATAGAGATGTTTCATCTTGATTGTTTCTGTTAGTCACATTCTATGGAAATAGATACATTAATAACTGCTACATTGACTGTAGCAAAGGAAAAATTTAAGCAAGCTTCTCAACAAATACTGAAAAATCAAATTCTGTCATTGCATAACTATTCTGAGATTATTCATTCAGCTCAAGCACAGAACATTTTTAAGTGAGCATGATTCTCTCTGTACATGTTCAGAAATGCATTTCAAACAATAACAGCTTTATTAATTTCAAACCAAGCTGTCATTCAAATGCAAAGAACATATCCTTTGTTTAGTCTGACTTACAATACTTATCAACTCTTTTTCTAGTAAAGGTTTCCCTCCTTCCCAGTTCTTTGGAAAATGAGTAACGAAGCTTTTAAAAAATGTTTGGATACAATTCACTTTTGGTTATCATGCTACACAGAGAAAATGTTAGTCAACTAAAGAGAAGAAATTTTAGTAAAGTTGAAGACACTGCAAGCTGATAAGTTTTCTCAACTTTAGAAAATTTCTAACAAAATGTATTATATTCTAAATGATTCACCTTTGTGGTTTCATCCACACAAAAAAATAAAATAATCAATTTAACTGGAAATTACATTTAAATTCTTTCAGTTTTTGAATGTTTTGTCATCAATTTGTAGTCATATTAAGTGATTTTGATGAAAGTAAAGAAAAATCAACTTAGTATACATTTTAATCTATAACTAGAGATTTTTTATCTTTGAAGGATATACTACTTTTGTCATATAATATGATCATGTACAATATAGAAGAAGTTAATATGTTGGTGAAAAAATTTTTCCTAAGATAAAAATGAACAAAATGTAGGCAAGGAAGAATCCTGCCTTCAGTCTTTCAGGAAGAAAATATGTATTGACTTTGCATCTTTGCTTACGTATTTACCTGCTATATCTTTCTAATATCATTTTAAAGCAAGACTGTTCTGACATATTTTCTTGTAGTTTTGAGGATTTTTCCGGTATTTCAATTTCAGATTAGCCAAGTATTATTATAGGAAGATCAAGAAATTAAGGACATAAAAGTAGGTCGACCTGTGAAAACTTTTATCATTACCTTTTATAAATCTGGGGTTTATTTTCAATGAAAAGACACATGAGATCCTTTTGGGACGTGGAGGGTATATGTGATTGATTTGAATTTTTTTTTCTTTTTTGCTTTTGTTTTCGTTACGTTATTCTTAGAGCATTCTTTTACTAAAGTCAGAGGTACAATTAAAAATCTTATAAGATTACAATTTTAGAAATTCTTCTTTGCACTAGTTTTTACTTCATGAGAAAAGATACTACTCTTAAATCAACATCAAAATTCTATGTCTTCAAACTTAGGAAAAATAAAATCATAAAGACAGTATGATTTCTTATAAAAGTCATTTTTAGATCCGAAACAACTTCTGAAAACCAAGAGAGTATTGGGCATACATTACATGAAAGGAAAAGCCTGATTTTCATTATTTCCTGATTCTGAGAATTCTATTAAGAACCTTATGGAATAAAAACTCATTTGCAAAAATTCCTCATGAAGACATAATCAACTACCACCAGAGCCCACCTTTTAAAGTAATGAGATTTGATAAATTATAATGAGTGTGAAAATTTTTACTTTTTCTTGTGCATTTTAAAAGAAAGAAGGCTTTTTGGCTTTTCAAACAGCAATGCCTTTTAGCACCTGAAGGATACACAACTATAAAATGCATGCATATTCATTTTCAAAGAAACACCAACAAAAAGTAAAACATTAGTGATTAGGTACATACTGATGACGCCAATGTGGAGGCATTAGCCACTGTGAAGGGTCTGAATAGAATCACATCTTGTCCTGATCATACCTGCCCTCCAGAACCAAACAGGCAGCTGACCAATTAAGGGGTGTTTATCTATACAGTGGTACCTTTGTTCTCCAACAATGTCAGATTGCAAACGTCCTGGAACACATATTTACCTGGAGGATTCTTGGCAGGATCATTGTGGCTTGGACTTCCTGATTGTCCAGAATCTGTAAAGAAATCACAGAAAATGTTTTCTTTTTAATTTGTTTTGAAAGAATTTCACAATCCTCAGAAGGACTTAAAAAATTTTTTTAAGGTAGAACAATGAAGTCAAGTGTTTAAATAAAGCATACTTTCCTAAGCCTTTCAGCAGCAATATTTTATTTATTAAACTACATGAACATCTGTAGATACGTGTGTGTGTATATATATATATATATATATTTCTTTGTCGAGAGAAAAAAAATGTAGAGATCTATAATATTCATGGGGTAGGGAAAGGCTTTTTTTAAAACAAACGGTCTGGCGACAATGCCACTGAAGGTGACTTGAAGGCTGGGCCTGTCAGGAGCAATATGAAACAAATCAGACACATTCCCTAAAAATGCAATTTGAGTGCAGTTAAACATGCTTTTTTTAAAAACCTGAAAGTGTTTTTATCCAATGAGTAAAAATACACAGAAACTAGAGTCCATTTTTCCAGGATTTCACGTGCATACATACATATCCACTCCAATAATCCCCCAACCTACTGGATCCAGGCCCAGATTTGACTGCATCCCATAATAGCAATCGATTTGCAAACACCAAGAAAAGCATAAATTACTAGGTAGAAACCAACATGGCTTTGTGGAAAGTAAATTGTTGGATCAATTTAATTTCCATCTGTGATAGACAGACAGACTTGGCAGATAAGGAGAAAGAGATCAATGCAGAACATCTGAATTTCCTATCCCACGTTATTCCTCATCAATGATACAGAAAGGGACATAGAAGCTACAGTACTGTTAGGAAACATGCCTCCCTAACTAATCTGACACTGTTGTGTTTGGCTCACTCCTCTTTCCTCTATGTCCCCTCTGCATTTATCTGTGTCATTTGTGCCATATTATTATACACTTACTTGTAAGTTGCTTTGTAATCTTCTTTTATTGGTTCTAGTGTTTAGTTTTGTCTCCCTAACTAAATTGCATGCTCCTAAGCAGAGGCAGAGATTCTGTCTACTTCTTTTGTGTCTTCCTCAATGTGCTGTTCACGGCTGTGAATGCACTGGGCTGGATGGCTCAGATTCAGCAAGCTTTCTTTGCTTGCCTAGGAAAGGCAATTTTGAACTTGATAGTGAATTTCAAGAAATGTGACAGGTGGCCACAGACAAAAGTCTCTTTCCCCAAACCTGGCCATTACACCTAAGACAGGGATCCAGTCTAATTTAAGCAGAAACATGCTGGTGTTTTTCAGCAGGGCTACTCTGCTCTTCCATTGAAGTTATTAACATACTGCAATTGCTGCTTCTACTATTAAATGCAAGGACACCCTTTTGACTTCCTTTTGTATAAAACTTAGTTATTTGTTTCTGCCCTTTGCCTCATGCCTGCTAACTAGATTTAATGCTGAAATTAGAACTGTTTCCCTTCTTCCCATATCCTTACCTTTTTTCTTTTTCTTCTCCCTCCCCCCCTTTTTTTTTCTGCCCTAGAACACTTTTTATAAAATCTTAGTAAATATATTTAATGATTCCCACATTATCCTCCAATTTATTTCTAATTTTCCCAAATGGAAAAGAAACCAGTTAAGGACAACTCCTGCAGTCTGAGTTCTGGCTAGAGTCGACTCCAGACAGTCAAAGAGAATAAGATTCTCTTCAAAAGGTTTGTCTCATCTCCCATGAATTCTATTAGTTTTTCTGGTTTTGAGGCAAGACTCAGTGACTTCTAACTTAGGAGATCAATCTTTCTCTTTCTCTCTGCCCATAAAAGATGGCACAATATTGGCTACTTTCCAGGCATGGAGTATGATAGCTACATTAAAAAAAAAAAAAAAGATAAATTACACGATTTTGGTATAGCCCTCAGCTATTTCTGCCTCGAGTTCCTCTGACAAATGTCCCTCAGAATTGATACCACATTCCAGCTTAAATTCTCAAGTGACTCTAACATTTTGAGAAGTTTCTACTTACATGGTGTACCCATTGACCAGGGCCTCCCCATGTTTCATGTTTAATAAAGCTACTTCACATTTATGGAAGTCTACTTCATAGAGTAGAACTCTTCACATTTATGAAAGTCTAGGTCTTCATCCCTCAAGGAGGTTAATGCCATCTTCATGACAACACAACAGGAGGCAGATTAAGGCTGTCCATCTGCAGGGCACAGGAGCTGTATGCTCCCGGTGAGCCTCAGCAGGTTTAGTTAAACCAGTTTCAGAACAGAACACAAAATTCTTTCCCAACATCTTGTTGCTGAAGTTTGGACCAGTAAAGAATTAAGGTCTCTTCCATTCCTAAGAAAGTATTCCGTTAGAACAATGACACACCCTGTTACCACAATAGCCCATTTGGAAAACTCTCTGCTGCAAATTACCCTTTTCCCCCATTTGCAACAACTGTAGACAACAGCTTCTTCAACTGAAAAAAAAAAAAAATGAAATTTCTTAAAAAAAAAAAAAAAAAAACCACAAACATTTGAGGGAAAGCTGAAGGAGACCCTAAATTTGAATCATATACTTGGCTTTTAACAATGCCACTTTCTAAAATAATCTGGCATTTACCGACACACAATGACAGGTTTTTCCCTCATAGTCCAATGTCTGTGCCTTCTCATGAAGTAAAATAGCATAAGTGGGATCCCCAAAACCCAGAAGAGGCCCCCTCAAGGAGTGATCAGGAGAACACTTACTTCTCCAACAGTAAATTCTAACTCTAATCTATTCTTAACTCTTATGTCACCTCATATCGGTGGTCACTTAATTCCAACTGCTGGAAAAGGAAGTAACCAGGGAGTTGCAGTTGGCAGAGAAACCACAAATGAACTGTTATTGTGGTTAACTTCAGAGAAAGAATTACTCAGACCACATCTAAAACCCTTCCAATCCACCACCTAGGTCAAATTACTCTATACCCAAAGGTTTTCTTTAACTGCTTCCACCATTTGTTCAAGTTGTGTGTGCGAATGTGTGTGTACCCACACTTCACGTATTATAGTGAATCCCAGCTCTGTCCCTCAGTAGCAGTGTGATCTTATCACTTAACTCTTAGGGTCTTCATCTTTAACTACACTACTACGTAATTTACAGAATCACTGCAAAGCTTTTATAATGTAAGCATTAAGTACTGGTCAGATACCTCTTACACAATTAATTATGTAAAAGATATTATTAAACATAAAAAGGACACATTCAAAAAATGACTAATATTTTTAATGGACTTTCAGGAAGAAAGGGAGAAAAGGGATATGACTAAGTCTGTCCATCCCAGTGTAAGCATCTAAAATTGTCTGTGTTGAGTTAACTGAAGATGGGCAAGTGTGTGCCTCTTGAATTTCTCTGTAAATACCTTGGTTCCACTCTCCCGAAAAGGGAGGAAGGCACTGCTGCCATTTCGAGGCTCTCAGGGAGCTGTCATGCTCAAAAGTCAGGAGTGAAAATTACCTTCTGGAAGACTGAAGTCTCTGAAGAAGGAGGGTGGTCAGAATGGGGACTGTGAACTGACCAGCACACTGAGTCTTGAGACACTGATGCCGCGAAGAAAAAGAGGGGGAAAGGGCTCTTGAAGGCAGCAGACTCAAACCAGCCCTATCTCTCCTTTCACACTGTTTTCTCTTCCTTGATCTCAATCTGTATCTTTTACACTTCTTTGTCTCTTTCCGACTTGACAGAACGTAGGACTGAAATATATTTTGTATTACATATAAAACTCCTACTACTCAATCTTGGTGTCTTAAAAGTGTGAATTAAACACAATATATTTCTTCTAGGAAAAATAACAGTTAATGAAGCCATTTCTAAATTAATGCTTTTTAAACAATCAATTTCTCTTCCCCCAAATTGAAGATTTCAGGACTAAGAAAGGTTCTCATCTACACATGACACTTACAAACTTTCCTTCAATCCTCGTATCCACTCCTTTTTAAAAAGCAGCCAATCTTTCATGTTCTTCTACTATCTAAACCTCACCTAAGAAGTAACCAAGTTTCTCTAGTGACTCAACTTTGTGGAAAATCCTGGGATACTTAAGTGATCTAAATGACTTGTCCAAAGTTACGTGGCAACTATTAAAACATAAGTTCTCTACATGGGCCACCCATTAAGACACCCTGCCTCTTGAGTGGTTATGAAGCAATCTCATAATCAGGCAAAGCCAAATGACATTTCACTCAATTAAAGATTTCTGGGAACTTTACATTCCCCTAATCTCCCTCCTCCCCCATTATTTACCAATATATTCACAACCTTCTTCCGAAATTTCAAAGTCCTTAAAATCCCTACACATTTTTTCTAACTGAAATTGTAAATAATCATTACTCTCACTGATGTCCATACACTAATGCTTCAGAAAGAGGCCAGCTTTAAATATATTTAGCTTGGATTTTCATTGCTAAACAAAGGAAATTCTAGTGTTCTACTGATAATCTGGTGGAAGTCCAATAAAATGTTTGTTAAATATACAAGATAAATAAATAATGACCCATTAAATGTTTGTTACTGAGTACTAACTTTCTTAGGGGGGGGACGGCATGCAGAGGGCAGAGGTGGAAGGGGATGAACTCAGTTATCTGATGTGCTTGGATCATCTCAACTGTGAAAGATATTTTTGAAGGTCATTCACGTAAGCATCAATTAAATGAGAATCAATAAGGTTTATGGAGTACCTTCTGTATTCCAGTTACTAATGTTTGGAACATAATGAGTTCTCCATAATATGTATTAAATTTCCATTTAATTTTCATTATTGACCCTTAAAATATTGTTTCAAAAAGAAGATTATACACTCTACACATTCTAGAAGTTCAGAGGTTGCTAAGACAGAAATGCACAATTTTTTTTTAAATGCACACTATGACAAAGAGCTATGTGCTGTGCTGTGCTCAGCTGCTCAGTCGTGTCTGACTCTTTGTAGCCCGCCAGGCTCCTCTGTCCATGGGGATTCTCCAGGCAAGAACACTAGAGTGGGTTGCCATGCCCCGCTCCAGGATAGGAGCTATAAGTGAGTGTATATCAAGAGGAAATAATTGGTTCTTCCTATGACGGATAGGCAAGGACATGTCATAAAATATATCAGAGGGAGGTGACCTCAGGAACAGGGTCTTGAAAAATGAACCGATCTCACATCTTCCTAATACATATTCCTCTTTACTACCAAGGTAATCTCTTTAAAACCTAAAACTGCTTAAGCTTCTTCCCTGCTAAAATTTTACATGTATTTGCAATACATAAGAGAAAGAAACTTCAAAAACTTTAGGATGCCACTCAAGGCACTTTGATCCGGCCCCTACGGACACCTGGGTCACACATTAACCTTTCAGTTCCACGTGTGTCACACCTCCGTTTGATGCCCCCGAGTCTCTGCACATGGTGTCTGTCTTTTTCCCCCCTAAATTCCTCCATGCTGAGGTCATTCCTTTCAGATTCTGAACTATATGAAGGCAGGGCTACTGCCCTGCTTAGCTTCATGGCCCTAAACTTTACTACAGTGTCTCACAGATGTGTTTGTCAAATGAGCAGAAAACAATTTGTCTATAAACCACAGAGGTGCACAAAGAAGAAAGACTAGGCCTGCTTCCTCAATGCAGAAACATCTAAAAATAAATGCTATAAATGAAATTATTTACAAAACAGAAAAAGACTCACAGACACAGAAAACAAACTTATGATTAAGGGATAAAGAGTAAGGGAGAGATAAATTAGGAGTTGGAATTAACAAATATACACTTTTATATATAAAATACATAACCAACAAGGACCTAATATATACCACAGAGAACTGTATTCAACATATTATAATAATCTACAATGGAAAAGAATCTGAGAAAAATATGTATATGTATAACTGAATCACTTTTCTGTATACCTGAAAAGTTGTAAATCAATTATACTTCAATTTAGAACAAATACTTTACAAATTATTCACAATAAAAAAAAAAGAGAAGAATCAAGCAGACAAATCTTTTGTAACAAGAAAGGAGGAGAGAGACACAATTCCCAGGGTGGGTCTCCCAGGCTACTGTAAGGTCTCAGTTCTCCCTTTAATTTTTGAAGAAATATTTGGAAATGGGAGGAGATAGGAGGAAGTATTTTGAGCAGAAATTCATGCTTGGCTTTCTCCTACAAAAAGGAGGAGATATCTGTGGGGGGTTACAGGAAGCAAGAAGGAAGCCAAGAAGCTTTTGATGACCTTTCTATACAGGCTGTCTTTCTACCCCAAGGTGACGCTTGTTTTAGGAATTCATTTTATTCTCTGACACCATGACTTGAGTATCAACAGAAAACCACATTTGAGAAGCATTAATTTTATATATAATCATTCTGGTGCAAAGAAGCAATTGTACAAGGTACCCTGTCAGGTCCCTTCTGGCTCTAAAATTCTGTGACTGTCTAACAATATAGCTTTTATATCAAGGGATATCAGAAGAGTAAATGAAATCCACACTGTAACCTGTTAACCTACAGATAGCCTCCTGCTAGAACTAAAATTAGTCATCATGTGATAAAGGGCCCCTTTGTCATATTCCTCTGCTTTAAGCAGGTAAAGAAACAGCTCATTGTCAACTAAAGAATACCACAAAAGTTTTCTAAAGGCTTAGAACAGTCCCCTTCTTTTTCTCCAAAACATTAACTACCAACATACTAAAATAGAATATTTTTATAAATTACATATATAGTATGCCAGGAAGAACTTAAGAAAGAGAAAAGCCAATGTAAGAAACAAACAAAAACCTGAGGGAAGGGATACAAATTCATGTACTTTATAACGAGAAAACACAAAGTAAGACAAAAACCATCCATCTTTTACAAGGGCAGAGGAAAAAACTATTCTTCTCCTACAAACCTCCCTATCCCTTTGTAAACTGTCCTGCCTCCTTCTTGGGAGTTTACTTTCTATGAGCACTGATTTCCCTGGCATTTGTTGTTAGCTTGTGTAATCACAATTCTAAGTACACAATTTGCTGTCTTTTTTTCACCAGCACAATAAAAAATCTATATAGCTTCAGTTTTCATGGAGGGCTCTTTCATCAACTGGGATGACACAAAACTAGAGTTTTGCAATATTTCCTTTTTCTGCTCTTAAATGGTTATTAGAATAACATAAAGAACCTGTGAAAAATAAGTGCTTCCTTATCTCTCATAAGCACGGAAACATGCGGCAAAATGTTCATACTCTCCCTCGGTGCTTCAGTCTGTCCATTCTCAATAGGACATTCCATGATACAGCATCGAGTTCCCTGCAAAACTCGGGTAACCAGCCGTCCACGGGAAGTGGTCGTTAACTCCGTCACTTTGTTAATGGAGCCATTCACATATTTTTGCTGAGTCTGTATCCATTCCCCTAAACTCAGTACTGAGCAGGCAGAGACATTAGATCTCTCCCAACACTTTTGGCAGATGCAATATAATTCTTGGAATACAAGGCTTTTTACATATTTTCAATCATGCATTTTAATCTATATTATTTTCCATCTGAGGTCCCATACCTTCAGATCTCCTTTTGTATTGGTTAACATGGATTTTAAAATGTATCTTCAACGTAGCAAAACACAGAGATTTAAAAAAGGTTGCTATTAAAAAAAATTGCTATGCTGAGGCTCCTTACAGATAAAGTAACTTATTTAACCAAAGAAAAATATACAACAAGAGAGTAGATAGGTACTATCCCCTCTATTTCTTATCCTACACATTCCACTAGTTCTATTATTAAACTTTCTTTTAAAGAGTTACTTTCTCTTTCTGCTTAACAGGAGGATTAGGTTCAAAGCATCATATCTCAAGGATTAAAATAAGGATCTGTTTGAGTTCAAGACCAAAATTTGTTCACAAGTGATTAGCCAGGAAATATAGGGCACTGAAATTCAAGGTGGGAAAAAAATCACCTACCCATTTGAGAGGATATCTATTCATGCCAGGAGACTATTCACCAATGCAGATGGGACAACCCCTGCACAAGAAGTATGAGACCTGCCAACACGTCAGACCAGAGGTTTGCACTGCTTCATTAACCAGCACCAAAATCTCCCAAATGAAAGCAGGGATAATTGTATCTGACCTTTCTGGCCTAAGATTAAGTTCAGTGACTCTCTACTGATCCAGGGATTGAGTGAACCAAAGGTCACAACCAGGATCATCTAAACTTCTTGATTGCAAAGACTTTAGTTTATAGAATGTAAAGATACTATACTGGTCATTGTCAAGATTGCTAACTTTCTACAGTGTGTTTTCAATTAAGTAAATAAAATGCGGTAATTAAATCAAGATTGTGTAATATGTTTTTGATTTGTAATCTCATTTAAATTAATTAACTGACTCAATCCTTGTTTCGGTTTTAAACCATCCTAGTTAGGGAAAGAGTCCCTGGGAGAAATCCAGTTTTCTATCTTTAAAAACAAGGAAAAGCAATCTGGCATACTTTAAAACTGGAAAAAAAAAAAATAGATGCACCAGCAAAATATAAATACAGAGGCAAGGGTGTTAGTGTAGAAGAAGGAGGAGTTTTATGGCATGGTTTTGACTAAAAAAAAAAAGATCTCACACTAGAGAGAAATAAACCAAAACATTATTTATTCAAAACATTTCTTTTCCAATTTTATGAAGATTGCATGTTTGTTGGAAGCAAAGCATTTCCAGCTGTATTTTAAGTTTCTGAGGAGAGTTGTAAGATTTATAATCTTTCATAAATGCTGCCCATATCTTATAATATTAGAAGAACACGCCACTGCGTACTTTAGAAAACAATTTGCCAATGCACTCTGCCACATGAAAACAATGAAGCCCTTTCCAAAACCCCACCAGATCCAGGAGGAAAAGATGAGATGAATGTTCTGTCTTTCCCATCTGGGAAACATTGTGGATTTCAGCTATTCTATGTAATATCCTTTTTTTTTGGAAACCACGAAACCTGCATTTTATAGCAAGGTATGTAGTGCAAAGAGAATGCTGGTGAAATATGAATCTGAAAATGAAAACCAGAATGTCATCAGACTCAAGAGCATAATTGTGGAGGCAAATTGAAAAATCAATGCAAAATTTCAACATAAACCAAATGCAACATTTGTGATCCTATTGGTCTGAAATGTTCTCTTAAAAGGAAACCAGGGCGAAAAACAAATGCTCTTACCATCAATGTCCTGAACAGCACTGGTTACTCTGCCTGGCACAGTAATTCATTATATGCTTTCTTTTTTCCTGGGGTCTTTATGCATTATTCTAAGTCCTACACATAGCACACTCTGGGTACATGTGGCCCATCCGTGCTATATCATTTCCTGTTGTTGTTGTCTAGTTGCTAAGTCGTGTCCGACTCTTTGCGACCCCATGGACTGTAGCCTGCCAGGCTCCTCTGTCTGTAGGATTTCCCAGGCAAGGATACTGTATTGGGTTGCCATTTCTTCCTCCGGGGGATCTTCCCCACCCAGGGATCAAATCCCCCTCTCCTGCATCTCCTGCACTGGCAGGGGGATTCTCTACTACTGAGCCACCTGGGAAGCCCTATATCATTTCTTGTATTTCTCCCAAACTTAATACAGTATTGTTTATCTAGATTAAAACCAGACATAAGACTTTCTAATATTTTGCTGGCAATCTTTCTTCTCAGGGAACAGGACATGTTTTCTCATAACTGTTTGAAGAGTCAGACTCCTGGGTTCTACTCAGTAACCACCAATACCTGTGCTTTGACCCTAAGCAAACCACTTCATGCCTGAATCACTTTGCATCTTGCCCAATCACTTAAAACTGAATTTAAAAAAGGTAAGAGCTTTTTAGCCTTAATCATTTTCAACAGGAATGAGGGAAAAAATTAACTTTATACAACACTGACAATATGCATAAATATTTGTGCAGAAATGCCTTTTTTTAATATACTTTAAAGTTTAATTTCCCACACTCACCCCCCCACCCCAAAAATAGCACCTAGCTAGTTGTGCTCTGTTTTCACTCTATACTTCCCCTTGAAAACACTAACAACACAGGTAAAGTTCTGTGTTAGTGTTCAGGTCTCCTGCTGGAGTGTAAAATCATGGAGTCAAGATCCACATTAGCCTTATTCACTGCCTGGCATACAGTAGATGTCCAATCAGTATGTGATGAAAAAAGGACCACTCTTCACAGTGAACCGGACCTTGATGGCTGATAGCTCTTAAAATACTTTTCATCTTTCTCAAATTATAATTGGCAGTCGTCAGTCATAATTTTTACTTGTTTGGTTATTATCTACATATATAGTGTATTTTTTAGTGTCTGCAAACTCTCCACAAATACAAGCAAACGATGCAATGACCAGAGAGTCATATTCTTATTTTTTCCCATGCTCATTTTATCACTGGCATATGTTCTTAAAAAGAAATGTTTAACTTCAACAGATTTCTCCATCGTTGAAGGTAAAATATAATTTGCCCAATCATTAAAATGTTTATACTCATTACACAAGTTTAGAGAAAAGAAATCAGTGGGTTTTTTTTAACATACCCTACTAGTTGTATGTCATCAATAAGTCATCCTTGCTTTATTATTAAATCATGGCTTTTAACTCTACGATGATGTAAAAATAAACTTATATGTTTAATCAAAGGTGCATAATAATTAGCAGAGTAATAGAGTAAGACAAAGATGATATACTTTCTACCAAGGTACAGTAGATTTGTACATCAGACATTCATACTACTTTTTATAAAATAACTTTATCATAATATTGGAGGAAGAAAAATCAGAGAATTCACTTGATGAAACAGGAAGCTTGCTGATGTGGCAGATAATGGTATTAAATGTCCTAACAGTCCTTGATAAGTGGTTCAAAGAACTTACATCCCCTTCTTTTCAGACAAAAGTTAATTTACCAGGAATAAAACTGCTTGAATAATACCATCATGTGAACTAACATTTTTCTTAAAGGATAAAATGAGGAAACAGATGAGGAGTACTTCCTCCTGCAAATGAAAACTGTGCATGAGAGGAAAGCAACTAAATTTTTTTGATAAAATAAAAGCCAAAAAATGCCCAATGAATATATTTTCCTTCTTTTTTTCAAGACAAGAAGAGAACCATTCTAATAAGTGGAATAATATGTATGAAAGAACTCTGAAAAGTTTATAACCCAACAGAAATATGATTTGTTATAATTTTATGGGGCAATATTACTTCAAATGATCTTTTTAAGAGGAAAGCTAAAAATGCAGGTAAATTTAACCAAGAATAATAAAAAGCCTATTACAGCAGCCTACCATGGAATCCACTATTCATTACTACAGTTACTTAGAAAATGAGAAAAAATGATGAGCATGCCCATGTGCTTAATCAATTTAAAGAGGGGAATCAGGAGGATAAGGACACAGAGCTGTTGACCATGTGCTCAAAATTCCTTCCATTTTGTCATTTTACTCAGTTTATCTTTAATGGAGATTCAAATGGACTCCTTATGATTCAAAAATCTCTAAGCTAAAGAATATGGAAAAGAACAAGTTTCTGCATAATGTCCCATCCATATGTCTTAGGCCTATATGGTATCAAACCTATGTAATTTTATACATCAAATGCCTTCCAGATGTGACAAAATTTTAGCACAGACCAACATCAAGTTTTTCACTGGAGCCTCATCTCCCATGCTCACAAAGATTACTTTCTCTGCACATAACACATGGCTAATGTTCAATTTTCCAAATTGATTATTATGCTGCCATTTCAAAACTGACATTGCCATCCAATCAAAAAACAAATTACAAACTCTGCCACATACCCAAACCTCCAAGAAGCAAAAATCACAAAAGAACCGAGAAACCACATCATTATCTTCAAGTTGTAGACACTGCTTGATTCCAGGCGGAGTTGAACTTTTCCTAGGCCATCCTTAATATCTCCAAAAGATGGAAAGGGAGAAGGTGCCTATAATTTTTTGTGAGAGCTACTAAATGGCATGGGAACAATTGAGCCTGTCACCTGTTGTTTTGGGTTTTAAAGACTGGCTCTAATTAGAAAAGATCAAATACTTCCTGACATTTACAGTATGTTAACATTTGAAAATTAACCAACAAGATCATTCATAGAGAATTTTCAAAAGTATCTAACAATAACACTATGATGAAAAGATACAAGCTAAATTTTCCAGTAGGATAAAAAAAAATTTAGTTAACTCAATGCCAGTAAGAAAACCTAGTATGATAAGGCTTTGGATAATATCCTGCAAACTTAATCCCTCTCACAAGATCAATGCTTTGAACTCACCTCAATTCCATCCCCCGACCCCACCTCCAAAATCAGAATCGCCATGTAATGGTAATGCGTCCTTGGAGACATCCCTCCCTCTGTTCCTGCAAATTACATTTCCCAGCTCTGTTAGCAACTGGCTTCAAGTTAGAGGCATTGGTGGGAGCTGGGAAATGCAGAGAGTGGGAAGAAAGTAGAAGGGGAGGTATCTCTTTCCTTCTGTCTGTTTTAACAAGTAACTCCAAGCAATGGCTGTCTCATTTGTTTTCTAGCTTTCACAGTGTGGGTCGCTCTCTCTGTGGTCTCCAAGGACTCTGGCAATACCACACCTTCCCTTTATCCCTCCAGCCTTAGTTGCAGTAGTGCGCTCGTACAGATGCGAATGTCTGGGTTGCCTCTGCCATCTGGCTTTTCACCTATTCTAACATCATTATGGGAGAAGGCAATGGCACCCCACTCCAGTACTCTTGCCTGGAAAATCCCATGGACGGAGGAGCCTGGTAGGCTGTAGTTCATGGGGTCGCTAAGAAACGCACATGACTGAGCGACTTCACTTTCACTTTTCACTTTCCTGCATTGGAGAAGGAAATGGCAACCCACTCCAGTGTTTTTGCCTGGAGAATCCCAGGGACGGGGGAGCCTGGTGGGCTGCCGTCTATGGGATCACACAGAGTCGGACACAACTGAAGTGACTTAGCAGTAACATCATTATAACTGGTCTCCCCTATCTTATTCTTTCTAGTGGACTCTGGTTGGAGCCGTATTATTCTGGATTCTGATACATGTGTTTTTTGACATATTCATTACTTTAAAATAGATGTCAGGTAATGGAGTCATCAGTATTGGATTAAATATAATATCATTTAGAATATTAATACATTTCAGGTATTTGTTAGGATTCTCATTTTTAAAAGTGACAAAGTACTGTCACTTTTCAGTACCACATACGAAATGCTATACTCCAGTCTTTTATAATGCACGATATTAACACATAAAGATAATCAACATTAAAAAAGATTAATTTAACTAAGTCGACTTTCAATGCCAAGCTCTAAATCCATCTCTTCCAGGAGATCTGATATTCCCACCCACCCATCCAGGTCCCATCCAGGTGTACCATCTCAGAGTTAGTCTTCCTCTTACCATCTCAGAGTTAGTCTTTCTATCTAACTTTTAACAAATAACGTGATAACTGGGTTTTTCTTTGTGTATGTGACTTTCCTATAAACATGACTGTCCTTGACTAGATCAACTTATAAGCCTCATTATTTTTATAGAACATTGTACATTTATTTCTGTCTCATGACACAAACAACTCTGACTTGCTTATCAATTATCTGAATAGCAAAGAGTATCATGTGGAGATAATGAAAAAGTTGCCTTAACTACAGACCGACATATATTGACATAAGAAATATATACTTGAATGGTGGCTCAGAAGGTAAAGAATCCACCTGCAATGCAGGAGACCAAAGTTCGATCCCTGGGTTGGGAAGATCCCCTGGAGAAGGAAATGGCAACCCCCTCCAGTATTCTTGCCTGGAGAATTCCATGGGCAGAGGAGCCTGATGGGCTACAGTTCAGGGGGTTGCAAAGAGTTGAACATGACTGAGCAACTAACACTTTCACTCTCATACTTAAAAGGAGAAATAATTGCAACATTGCTTTCTCCCTCACTGGACATCCAGCCTTTTCACATCAGTCATAAAATAAGAACATGCACAACTACTTTCTTCAATCAGGACTGCATACTCTATGAGGCTTTACTGGAACACTCCGCAAATAGGAGAAAACAAAAATGGTTATGTTTGTATGCACAGGGAAGTATATGCATACTTCTCACAATATCAAAGTATCAAACTCACAGTATCAAAACTTTGCAATCATAAAGGCAAACAGAATGAATATGCTTGATATGTTACAGAGTGTTACATAACACCCCACTAGAGGGACATTATTATAGAAAGCATTAATCCACATTAATGTTGTTGCCGACTTATAACCCACGTTGCCGACTTCTGATGGAACTATGAACAGGATGACACGGGCACTTGGTGGGCGCGCTCAGCTGCCAGCACTGCCCTGTAATACCGTGTCCTTCTATTTCCTCTCAACCACTCTGAACGCTCCCACGCCTCCCCACCAAAATTTGACTTTCATGTTTCTCCTGTTTTAATTAATTCTTTTGTTTAATAACTTGGAATACAGTTGCTTTACACTGTTACGTTAGCTCCTGCTGTACAGCAAAGTGAGTCAGCCCTACGAATCCACATGCCCCTGTTTTTTGGATTTTCTTTCCACTGAGGTCACCACAGAGCACTGAGCAGAGGTACCTGTGCTATACAGTAGGCGCTCATTTATTTTCCTGTTTCTTAAACATTATAGTCCTGGTTTGTGGTAGTTACCACCAAACATCATATGGAGAGTTCATCAGCTGAAAATCATTGTTTATTACATAAACCTGAGCCTGAAATCTATTTAGTCAATCTTTGTCATTCGAGGCGAAATTTGTAAATTTAATTCAGTAAATTTTATTGAAAAAAAGAAAATGAGTTATAGTCTAAATAGGCATATAATGAGCATGAAATAAGCTGGATAATAAATTCTACTTTTTCATTTTCCTATCCCTTCCCTTTATTTCAAATGAGAAAATTCTAGTACAATGAATAAGCCAAAAGACAACCTCCATAACATGACAGTAGACATACTGCACAGACATTGAAAACTACAAGAATAATGTTGAGACCACGAGCTAGAAACAGTCCTTGAAATTCTCTGGAAACATGGATGAGAGGCAGGAAGCCTAATGCTGCCTAATGCCAAATATAACTGAATCTAAATATCCTGGAATGTGAAGTCAAGTGGGCCTTAGAAAGTATCACTACGAACAAAGCTAGTGGAGGTGATGGAATTCCAGTTGAGCTATTTCAAATCCTGAAAGATGATGCTGTGAAAGTGCTGCACTCAATATGCCAGCAAATTTGGAAAACTCAGCAGTGGCCACAGGACTGGAAAAGGTCCGTTTTCATTCCAATCCCAAAGAAAGGCAATGCCAAAGAATGCTCAAACTACTGCACAATTGCACACATCTCACATTATGGTAAAGTAATGCTCAAAATTCTCCAACCCAGGCTTCAGCAATACATGAACCGTGAACTTCCTGATGTTCAAGCTGGTTTTAGAAAAGGCAGAGGAACCAGAGATCAAATTGTCAACATCCGCTGGATCATGGAAAAAGCAAGAGAGTTCCAGAAAAACATCTATTTCTGCTTTATTGACTATGCCAAACCCTTTTGACTGTGTGGATCACAATAAACTGTGGAAAATTCTGAAAGAGATGGGAATACCAGACCACCTGACCTGCCTCTTGAAAAACCTGTATGCAGGTCAGGAAGCAACAGTTAGAACTGGACATGCAACAACAGACTGGTT